>NC_143097.1:9398939-9701969 GCF_061535455.1 Colias philodice
GTGAGCAGCCTCGCAATTGATGCGCGAGCGAGCTGATAATTAGGCCGAGGAATTCGCTTGTGATGTCATTTTCCTCGGCCGAGCCACGTCCACACTGACCGAGCTTCTTCACGCGGCAATTGCTTCGCGAGGATGCTCTCTCTATGTGGACTGGCTTTATTTTAATTAATGACTTTATCATACACACTTTATGTGACTTTGATGTGATTTCAAAAATAAGTGTTAAGTAATATTTTTTTATAGTTTTAAAATCTTGCATAGATACTCACATCCTCCGAAGGCTCCTTAGCCGTGGTTTATGTTCGATTCTTACCGACTAAAACTGCTGGATGGGCTTGATGTCTATATAGCTAGAATTCGTACACTCTAGAAGTATCACTAGTAAAATTCAGTTGCAATCGTGATATTTCCATACATTCGCGAGGCTGCTCACTCTACTACTCCCACCTACTAACCAATCATTAACTGAAAAGCTACTATCGAGGTAATTAAAAAGGTCGTTATAATATATTGGCGCGGTGGTAATTATAGACCATTGTATATTATCCTCTTAATCAAATGAATAGCTGCATTCTGATGTAACTGATGAGGCATTCTGGACATAGTTATTAGGATATTGCTCTGTGGGCAAAATTAATCAATGGCTGATGTTACTGAGATAAATGTATTAGGTGACATTTGACACTTTGTGCAATTATTAATTATACGTGACGTGACACTAATACGTTTTAATGAATGGAATAGAACGAATTAAATGGAAATTGTAATTGGTAGAGTATATTTAGGTATCGATCAATTTTTGAACACTAAATATGCTTAAAAAAGACTCGGATTAGTTACACCTATATTTATTAAAAAAAAGCCACCACTAACTAGCTTATTAAAAAAAATCATATATATAAAATAAAGAAATTGAAAGATGTCTCTAAAACTTTCGGTTCAAATATAGTTTTTATTATATTCAAAACGTCTACATTTTCACCAATGTGGACCTTTTCAAAGGTATTATTATATCACACACACACAACCTATAGATTTTGTACTAAAATAATTATGTAAAGTTAATAGGTAGTAAATCTTACGTCACTCCTAGCTCTATTACAGAACATTTGCATCGGTCGTTTAACTTGACAGCGTCATCGTAACGTGACGTCATCGTCGTAACATGACGGCATTGAAACGTTACGTCGCTCATTTGTTTAATTAATTTCCTTCTTAGCGATATTGATTTGTTTTAGCGTTTCTTAAAGTTGCTAGCAATATTTTTGTCGTGTTTGTTTGCTTTTTTTTAAGATTATAACGGTGTGTTTACATTAAATGAACATAGAGCTAGAGCTAAAGCTAGAGCAAGAGCATTATTTCCTGATCTTTTAGTAAACGAAAACTCATATACAGTATTCTTCAGTATTAGAACATTGCATAGATTCTTTTCGAACGCACTAAGAACAACGAAAGAATGCTCTACGCCTGTTTACACTAAAAGAACATAGTGGGGTTAGATTGAGCATTCGCTTGTTTGATGTAAATCACGTAAATGCACCGTAAAAAGGAAAAATTCATGTTTTCAGTTGTGTCAAAATATAAGCAGTTAAAAAGCCTTCCTTTAAGTTTATGTTACCTACTTCTTTAAAGTTATATCATTTATCAGTCAAGAAGATGAATGGATCTAATGATTTAAATTTATTTATGAAACTAGCTTCCGCCCGCGACTCCGTCCGCGCGGAAAAATTAAGATTTAGTTTTTTTCTACGTATTTTTCCGGGATAAAAAGTATCCTATTTTATGCCCAGGATAATAAGGTATAATTATACCAAGTTTCATCGAAATCGAACCGTTAGTTTTCACGTGATGCCTTCACATACAGACAGACAGACAGACAGACAGACAAAAATTTCTTTTATCACATATTTGGGTTGAGTATCGATCCAGTAACACCCCCTACTATTTATTTTTTCAATATTTTCAATGTACAGAATTGACCCTTCTACAGATTTATTATATGTATAGATTTGTCTCTTTCTAAAGAAATTGAAAACTAAAGTCAACCCGGGCGGAGTCGGTGTGAAAAATAGATTTTAATTTTATAATAAAAAGGTGATAAATATAGGTCAAAGTAAGCTTCTTTTTTTGGAAAGGACCAAAGACTGCCTTTGAAGTTTGTTCAAAGGTCATGATCATGAAGCAAAAGTTTCAGAAATAGTTCTCGGTAAATAACTATGATCTATCATCGCCCACATTCTGTCCTTATTTAATTTATAAAAAAGATTATTTTCGGTCAAAACGAGATAATTACGTCACTTTATCATAACTGAAGAACTACTAAAAACTATAGGTATATTATAAAAGTTTCATAATAAAAAAATAATTTAATATTACTTCTTATAAAATTTAAATAGAGAGAGAGCGAGGACGCAGGTATCAGAAATAAATAAAACAAGTAGGTTTAATTAAAAAAATATAGATTTTATATTGGACACACATTATGGTATGTTAGAAAATCCGGACGACAGTATGAAAAAAATGTCCAAATAGAAATATTTATTTATATGTATAAAAGAAAGCTGGGAAACTAAATCAGATAATTCTTGGTATTTATATAAAACTCTTTGCATACCTAAATAATATCATAAACTTTATAAATCATGGAATTAAGGTATTTCGTTTACTGGCGATTAATGTCCTTTCTTTTGGTGTCGTAAAGAAAGACAAATTAAGTAATTTAATAGATTGTTTTCCTCTGTAAATCAGAATTCTCTCAGGAGCTAAATAAATAGCCAATCCATTTCTCTTCATTAGCCACTTTAAGTCATCTCTAATGTTCCAAAATTTATTTGATATAAATTATTTATTCTTTTTCATTTTGAAACAAATGATTGAGAATAAAAACTATTACATTCACTATAACAGTATATATTAGTTTCATTAAAATTGTATGAAAAATAATTAATAATATACAGCTAAAAAACGCGGCGTTTCAACTGCGTCATGTATTTCCCGGCTATCTTTCATAAAATTTGTATCTGCGTTTTCATAGCGTTAGAACTTCTGCGTAAATAGTTACGCAGAAGTTCTAACTAAAATATAGTGTTTGAACAACTAACAAACTAAATGACAGGATTAAATATTATGTCTCTTATAACGAGGAATTAAGTGCAACATTTAGTTCAAATAGATGTTTATTTATTTAAGAAATATAAAATATACTGAACGAATAAATTATTTATAAAAAGGTTTACAACTTAACTGAAAGTATATGATTGCTGTTTGCATTAAAAATTTAATTACATAAACGATAATAAAAATTATGGTAAATGCGTGTATACTTCGTTCCAATACCTTACATCTCAAAAATTATGATTAATTTCAATTTAAGTAAAAACCTTGTAATGCCTTTTGTCTAGTTTGTTCATTAAAATGAAGATAATTCAGAATCCACCTGTCAATACGCTCTATATTTTAAACTAACGATAAAAAAGCTCTAACTTCAGCATATTTTGTGCTGTGTCCATTCATTTAGAATATCGGAGCGGTCCAATAATATTAAAATTTAGTTTTGAAAACATATGAATCTTTAAAATTATATTAACACAGTTTTCGAAGCAGCTATATTTTTGAATGGACGTCAAATTAACCAATGCTAACCAATTTGATTAGGAATTATTCAATGGAGATTATTTTCTATTTATTCCAGTAAGAATTTACTTTATTTATCTTGTTAACGAAATATACAAATCATTAGTATTATAAAATAATTTGAATGTTAATTTATATTAACAATATACTTTCGAAACTTGTCTTTGTAATGCAAAAAGTATATCTACTTTTTCAAAATATGTAATATAGAAATGAATCGCAAAATGTGTTGGTAAGCAAATAACTCGAGAACAGCTGAACCGATTTCGTTAATTCTTTTTTTATAATATTCCTTGAAGTTTCTTATGGAGAAAAAACGAAGCCGGGACGGACCGCTAGTAGTCAATAAAATAAAATTTCTTTTCAAACAGTACAATAATACTAACTATTGTGGTTATTGTCACAGTTTGTGAATTAAAACAAATTGCCCTTTTACTAAATTATTATCATCAACTCACCAGTACATTTACAAAAGCAAGAATGAA
Organism: Colias philodice; assembly: GCF_061535455.1. NCBI lineage: Eukaryota > Metazoa > Arthropoda > Insecta > Lepidoptera > Pieridae > Colias > Colias philodice. The sequence goes on from NC_143097.1 coordinate 9,403,058, forward strand.
CAGAGGGCTTAGCAACAACCGTTATTAATCATCCCGCTGTGAACTCTTTCTGTATGATTGATCGAGCCACACTAGAATTTTATTTACTTACGAAGCATATTCATAAACTCTATTTGTGAATCTTTTGTACGTTTTTATTCAGTTTATCATAAGGGTACATTGATAAAATATTGGCTGTGTTATATATTAGCTAAAAAAAATGCTGAAAACAGTTAGTATTTCTGTAAAAAAACACGTACGTACATTAATTCATATTAAAGTTATAAACGTCTTTATTTTTAGTAGTATTAGGTAAGAAGAAATAGGTAATATTTGAATCATAAAATTGACTTAGTTCGGTTTGATTTCCTTTTTCCTTACTTTGGTACTTTACTAAGTACCAAAGTAAGTAAATATAAGTTAAAAGATTAATACTAAAGTATCACTTAAACCTAATTCACTTAAAACAAAACAACCTCACCTTTTACCAAGTTAAATTTTTAATGCCTTAATTTCCCTACAGAAATGAGACGTTACCTCTCCTAAAATTAAAAGCACTTGACAAAATGAAACAAGAACGTTATAAAGATATCTAGTCTGTCAGTTTGGTTGGCACAACGTCTTACAGGGGATTTTCAACTTCATTAAGGGGACGTCCGCTATATTATTTCCGCTTTTCACGATTAATTTTTATAGAAAAAGTTTTTACCTGTTTGTTAAGGGCATTATTAAATCTACTATATCGTCGTCGTTGACCTATGCGTTTATTACAGATGGCTTATGGTGTGATGGTGTGATGGCTTATGGTGATCAATGTTTCCTGTGTTGATACACTTCAATTTAAAATATAAATAAACAGTATAAAGCAAAGTCGCTTCCTCTGCCCTATGTCTCTATGTATGCTTAACCCTACAGTAGTCGAGTATCTAAAAGTGACGTGTGAGGTTACACGCGTAGACCACGCGAGTACTGTAGGGTTAAATCTTTAAAACTGCGAAAAGGATTTTTATATGTTTTTTTTAAAGGTAGAGTGTTTGAAGAGGTAATAGTATATTATTTACTAGCGGTCCGCCCCGGCTTCGCCCGTGGTACATGTTTACGTTTTCTCTACATAAAAACCATCCTCGTACTTCAAGGAATATAATAAAAAAAGAATTATCGAAATCGGTTCAGCCGTTCTCGAGTTATGCGCTTACCAACACATTTTGCGATTCATTTTTATATATAAGTATTTATTAGGTTTAAGACAAAACGGACAGAGCTGCGGGCGGATAGCAAGTAATGAAATAATATATATTGAGCTTCAGTTACCAATACCTATATCTTTGATGCCATTATATTTTGGATAAGCTTAATGCATCTGGATATAAGTGGATAAAGCTCTCGGATTACCCAATATTGAATTAATATGAACGAATACTTAAAGAGTGTTATCAATTAATATTGTGTAACGAACACAAAGACTGAAACATTATAGAATCGTTTGATAAAGCGCATGGAAAACTATTTACATAAGGATTAAAAAAACTTCATTACAATATTCTGAGCTTAGGCTAAATCTTATGTCTAGAAAAGTACATATTTGTAAATCGGCTAACCCAAATAAAAATCTAAGAAGAACAGCTAAAAAGTTATTTATAAAATAATCACTTGATTTCAATGAAAGGAAAGGGAGAATTTATTCACAAATCAGTTAGGCTGGCGTCGGCCAGTCGGCCTCCGTCAATCCATCAGTCAATTCCTTCAGATATTCCTATTTTCGTGTGCTTTGATTAGTTGAGATAAACATCAGCTGTAATTTACAACGATATTATGTAATTAAGTCTATTATCTATACTAATATTATAAAGCTGAAGAGTTTGTTTGTTTGTTTGAACGCACTAATCTCGGTAACTACTGGTCCAATTTGAAAAATTCTTTCAGTGTTAGATAGCCCATTTATCGAGGAAGGTTATAGGCTACATTTCATCACGCTACGGGCAACAGGAGTGGAGCTACGGGGGTGAAACCGCGCCGAGCAGCTAGTTTATGATATAGAGTTAATCTTAAAACATTAATCTCAAAACATTCCAACCTGAGTTAACATAATATTACCTACAGATATAACATACAAGCAGTGCCCCGCGGTTTCACCCGCATTACTCGGCTCCTGTTGGTTTTAAGGTTATAATATATAGCCTATAACCTTCCTCTATAAATGGGCTATCTAACAGCGAAAGAATTTTTCAAATTGGACCAATAGTTCCTGAAATTAGCGCGTTCAAACAAACAAACAAACTCTTTACGATTACTATTTTGAAAATCATTCTTGTATAATTCTATTTATAATAAAATTAAATTGCTACCGACTCTACCAATGCGTCTATTTTTTTACCTTTTTTGTTAAAGCACCAGGAAGGTTCTTATGGAGATAAAAATCGAAAAAGTGGCAATAGGCATAACAACGTACGCTGGGGCAGCTAGTTAAATCTCAATAATTAATAAGTGAAGAAAGAGCATTGTACCCAAATTTTACTACCGATGATATAAATAAAAATAACATACATTATATTCATTTGATTTGATTGATGATGCATTTGACACACACACACACACACACATAAAATATTTTTTTATTTATGGTTATAGTTGAATTCTTACCATTGTACGTACGACCACTAGTAAAAGATAAATACTAAATAAGCAGATCAAATAAAAGCCTTGGTTTCACACTGAAATATTTAATGTAATGTTATGTGTATGTAATGTACAAAGCAGTATTCCATCATCTGACAACGTTGGTTGGTTCGCCCTTACGTTGTTACCTAGACTGATAAATAATTCAAATACATTAAAGGTACGATATAATTCAGTACATTTGTAACCTTACTGTTACATAATGTTACAAACATTACAAAGTAACTGTTAAACTTCCGTTACATGGAGTTTTAGTCTGTACAGTTTAAAGTAAAAAGTTTATTTACTTATTAAGATGAATGAAATAAATATATTGTGTTATTTACCATTGTCTTTTTGAGAAAATCTAAGAAGAGCTAACTTAATAGCCTTGATGCACTTTTAAATGTTTTTCACTGTATATAATATTTATATTTCTATTAATAATTTCATAGTGCCTTTTTATCTTTTTAAGCATTGCCAGTTCAGCCCTAATTTTCATTATTTCCGGAACATAAAATTGTACGTGAAAATTACTCTAAAGATAATATGTATATTAGTTAAAACAATACCTATATTCTATGACTTGCAACCTGAATCCATTGATCGCGACTACATAATATTAAATTCCTTGCGCTAAGTACACAGTAATACCAACAGGTCGGTATTGTGTTAAACTCGTGTGTTATAATATACGTAATGTTACTGTTCATTATCATAATCAGAAACTTAATATGATACTATCGATATTATAAAGTGAAGAGATAAAGGAATTTTAAAGTTCTAAACGGATTATAGACAGCCGACAGGCAAACGAAAACGGTGTTATGGGTTGTAGGGGTGAAAAGTAAACTCTATTTAGAGGGAAGGTTGAAAAAATGTTCTGCTATATTGTGTAAATAACAATTCAGAACCTTCGTATTAACCATTGCTATTAGAGTGATGAGTGATTTATTTTATTAACCCAGCTACCCTAGCACCACTCCTATAGATAATAATAGATACATTTAAACGGACACTAACATACACAGAAGTCAGAATGTTCTTATCTCTACTAAGTGCTTTGTGTTACTATTGAAAGCAGAGCAAGCAATCGAATTTCTCACTCCATTTTAACCCCAAAGATATATCTGTATAATACAATTAGAAGACACGTGTAGCTCCCAAAACCAACTCCCAACTGCATCTTACACTAACTTCATTTGTAAAACCTAGTTGGTCGGATGCTACGACCCGTACCATGATGTTTCACAGCAGTATTATTTCCAGTGTGGGACAGGGATGGCGCTAGATCCTACTTATATATGCGAAAGAAAATGAAAAAAAAATGAAAAATATATTTATTTAATTAAAAACCATATGTTTTACACAGTTACAATTGTATTTATGTTGCACGTTTTACATTTGGCTTCGTCTAGGTTTATAATAAAGGTTTACCAATAGTACCTACCCACACTAGGCAAGCCTGTATCGTGGGCATTGAGACGATTATACAAAAAATTGGGTGTCCTCGGTATAATCAACTACTAGTTAAAAATGCGAAAGTTTTTGAGCATGTATATGTATGTTTGTTACTCTTTCACGCAAAAACTGCTGTCGGTTATTTTCATGTTATTTGGCACACAGATAGACGGTAACTTGGATTAACACATAAGATAGTTTTTATCCCGGAAACCCCACAGGAACGGGAATGTGCGGGTTTTTCTTTTAAAACCCGGGCAAAGCCGCGGGCGTGAGCTGACCTACATAGCGCTGTCATTTTTCCATACTGGAAATAATACTGCTTGAAGACATCATGGTACGGGGGTTGAATTCGTTATCGGCTTCTGTATAAGAGGATTTAGTGACATTGTGTAACTTCGTTTTGGAGATTACGGCCTATTAGATTGAGATTATGTGCAGGTGGTTTATATAAAGTTTGATTCAATAATTATGTAGCAGGTTTATCTATAGAAGGCCTTGGCTTGGAGTTTACACGCTTTTGGAATACAAATGTTCATTTGCATGCAGATGTAGTTATATCTTCAATTAATTGTCATATGTTTTACTTATAATATATATGAAAATTATACCAAAATTATACAAGAGTTGAGTACAATATCCTTATTAATAAAAATAAATAAAAATCATTTATTGAACCAGAATACATAATCCTATCCTACTAATATTATAAATGCGAAAGTTTGTGAGGATGTGTATGTGTATGTTTGTTACTCTTTCACGCAAATACTACTGAACTGATTACAATGAAATTTAGCACACATAGAAAGTAACTTGGATTAACACATAGGCTAGGTTTTATCCCGGAAATCCCACGGGAACGGGAACCATGCGGTTTTTTCTTTTAAAAAGCACGCGAAGCCGCGGGCGGTAAGCTAGTCGATTATAATGTTCTCCAAATTTTCTTCCTATTATCAAATGCAGATTTGCAGAATTCAACTGTTACATTTTATTATAATACATGTACAAATAACACATGTTTCTAAGATCGCACAAATTATTGCTCAAAATAAACATAGATTCACAATTTATAAGTCATTATGTTTGTAATAATATGAATCAAATGAAATCAATTTAAGAATATGATTTGCGAACATTATTACAGCTGCAGCGGTTGCTATAAAAATAGACGATGTTTTTTGTAAGTGGCTATTTAATATTCAACATTGGAAATGTTGTAGCGAAGAGAATTTTGGTTTATTTATGTAATTGCAAATGAGTGAATAGTGAATTTTAACAAAAGCATTCATAATATGTTAAAATTCACCGCCTACTTGGTACACGTAAGAGTAATACTGAGGGGCCTTGCTTTTGATTCCCTGGTGAGACTAAGAAAAAAAATCTCGGTCTGGCAGGATACAAAAGGCTGATCACCTATCTTTCATAAAGATAAGTGATTAGTGATACGAGGACACGGAAGTTTAAGTCTTTCGTTACCAGAAATCAGAATGCCCAACATTTTGAATCGTCATAACATATTATATTATATATTAGAGGTCCGCCCCGGCTTCGCCCGTGGTACATATTTCGCAATAAAAGTTAGCCTATGTCCTTTCTCGGGTATCAAAATATCTCCATACCAAATTTCATGCAAATTGGTTCAGTAGTTTAGGCGTGATTGAGTAACAGACAGACAGACAGAGTTACTTTCGCATTTATAATATTAGTATGGATTAATACTCACCATTTACCACAGTTTCAAAAAGCGCTTTCTATAGAGAACAGGTGAATTTAAAAACATTTTTTATTGATGACACAACAATGTTAGGTATTCTAGAATCCTGCAGACCCAGGTCATATCTCCAGGGATCTCGTATTGATGAAAATGGTAATTTCATCAACATTTCGAATCCTATACGGACCTTGGTTGTGACGGAAGGCGACTTGTATATTTAAAGATTGGGTATATTAGTAGATTTTAGACGATTTTAGAAGATTGTAACAAATGAGTTTAGGAGTAGAATGTAGAGCGTGTAAAAATTAAATTTAAAACTAAAAAGTAGCTGATTATTATGATGTATCAAATTTTCTTTATTTCATTGATTTACTTTCGATATTTTACACTAAAACAATAACTCAACTTTAAAAATGTGATTTTATGCCTAACCTACTAGCTTAGCCTTTCATTTAGTTATTTTTATCGCAGCAATCTTCCTCTCATGACGCAATAATGCACCTAATATGAGAGATCAACCGTATGGGGCAGATGTATTTTGCATAAATCTGTTTCACTGATCGATTTTCTTTAGGAACAAGTGATCAGCCTTCTGTATCCTGCCAGACCAGATTTTTTTTTCTTTATCTCCACCGGGAATCGATCCCAGGGGCTCCTAGACAAATGGCAGAAACGCTAAATAATAAAATCCAATATCTATAGATACTAATTGACATAAACGTATACCTTTTACTTATGGTTCGGTATGGCAAGGAGGCGATAGAATAAAGCATTAGAATAAGTAAAAGTGGGTGAAGTCGTAAATTGAATTTTACTACGGTATTATAACACACTCGGGACATACGAGCACCCTTGAAGATGTATTTTATTCCCTCATTCAATTTGTTCCCATGTGTCTAAGTTATACGGATGGATTATCTTGGTCGGTTTTGCTAACATTTTCGGATGTTGATACACTATGTTTATTGGCTTAAGAAATAAGATATTGGGAGATATTATTATAAAATTCGGGTCTGAACATGTTTATACACTATGTATATTGGCTTAAGAGATACATATTTTGGAGATATTATTAAGATGTATCTATGTATTTTCTTTATGTAACTAACATAGTATTTCTATGTGTGTAATAGCATAGATTACAGGGTTATATAGAGTGTGTAATTTTATTACCATAATAATTCATTCTACTATTTACCACCATAGAATATTGTTTATACCTATAATTATCTATTTAGAAATTTTAAGCTATTGCATAGCTTCTATCGCGGGCCTTGAGCGAGGGGACCGAATCGAGAAATTCCGTAACTAAAAAACCTCACGCTCCCCACTCCGACGCTTGGCTTCCGTGGCTTGAAGGCATGCTATGCAATAGCTTTACCGGGGCAGTCCCCGAGTGCCATACGTTTTTTTTTTTGTTTATTAATATCTAGTACATGATTGTATCTAGTAAATGTGATTCGTACAATGTACAATAAGAGATCATATAACACTTAAATTCCTCTAAACAACAGACAAAGCGATATCAAACATCTGAAACTTACATGACAAACTTACGAACTCATATCAAAAGCCGCAACGCGAATATCCTTTAATATTTACATAGATACTAGCGGCCCGCCCCGGCTTCGCCCGTGGTACATATGAAAAATAGATGTTGGCCGATTCTCAGACTTACCCGATATGCACAGAAAATTTCATGAGAATTGGTCCACCCGTTTCGGAGGAGTATGCAGACTAACATTGTGACACGAGAATTTTATATATAAGATTCATGTAAAATCGTGAGCGGCATATAAACGGGTTGTTGTTATTGATATTACAAGGGTATATTGCGAACATCACGCAGTTACTTCGACACGATCTCCCTTGTAATTATATCAAGGCGTGTGCGCTAAAATGCTGCATATCAAATAAAGAAGGGATGAGGAATCGAGAATCTTAATTGCTTGGAGACCGCGACTTCTAATTTGTAACGAAAAGAGGAATTGTCACTTATGACTAGCTATTAGCGAATGCGGCCCCTTTATAATCTCTAATAATAACTCATTAATTATTTTTAAAACTAGATTTGGGTATTCAGTTACAATGGACAAATAGTTTTGGCAGTTTTAGTAATAGCTAATATACAATTATCAAATATGTTTAAATAATCATTCGTTGAACACATTTTAGAGCATTATTTTCAATAATTATACTAAGTAATTCGTACCTAAACAATTTTATACTCTTTTATAAGAAGTATTTCTGCTCTACAATAAAGCAAAAGCAGCATTCTAGCGCTGTATCGGATAGATGTGTGAAATTCTACCCCATCTGGGTGCCACGAATAAATGCAATTACAAGAACAAACTACTTTCTATCACACCATACAGTTGAACAGCTTTGTAATGCGATTTGTTAAAGAAAGAAAACTGTTTATTGCGAACACATACGGTGTAAACACGGATATAAAAGATATAAAAATAAATTGTGTTTTGTATTATTATTGCAATTGGTTGTAGATACTATTTATTACGATAATGATTGCCTATGAGAACAAAATGTTTTAAATTTAAGATGACGTTAGTAAAGGTTAATTATTCCGAAGGGAGAAGTAGGTACCTACTACCTATAGGTAGTAGGTAGGTAGTACTTCTCCCCAAATTTGACAAATCTCATATTATATATAATATGAGATTTGTCAAATTTGCGGTTAACACACTATTGTAAAGATATTTTTAAGATACACATTTTCCATTTAAAATTGTTTATAGATCTATTTATTAAAATAAAATAGATGTAATATACGCACAACATGATCACAACACATCTTATAATTTATGATCATAATTGACAATAGCTTTAAAGCGCTTAACGCACAAAATTAAATCGCTGCAAAATAGCGCTAAAAATAAAGCTAATTCCAACAGCTATCAACCGAGGCGTTACAGCGCGTTCAGCTTTAAATGCAAAATAACTATCAAATCGATGAAGCCAATCCATCGCTTTATTGCTTCAGGCTGAATACATTACTGTTTTAATTACGTTCGCGATACGATTTTTAATTTCATCAACCGCTAGGTAAATGACTGAGGGAGGAACAAACAAAGCCCTTTACAAAGTAGACATTATTAAACCTATTTGAGAATGAGTTTGCGGTTTCGCATTATCATTTTCATTGAAACTATGTTTTTGGCAACGTGAACTTGGCGATAACTATTGATGGATATCAGCTTGATTTGTATTTTTAGAAACGTCTTAAAGGGAGTAAAGCATTTTTCTCATATCATTTTTTAAATCAATAATTGTTTCACTAAAAATTTAATAATACGACAGTAAGATCACATACATAAGTATATATATACTAGTGGTCCGCCCCGGCTTCGCCCGTGGTACCTACATGTTTAAACTATCCTATCTCTCAAGTTGGATCGAACTGCACAAGGTGTGCGAATTTTATTATAATCGGTTTAGGAGTCCATTGAGGACAAACATGACACACACGAGATTTATATATATTAAGATTTATACAAGGGACACTTACATCTATTAGGTACTTGCATAATGGTAACCAGTTTGAGTAACCTAAAAATAAATAAATAAGTAGAATTACAAGCACTTAATATTAAATCATTTAGAAATATTCGTACCAGTTACTCAAAAAAGATACTAGTTCATTTCTCCCTGCAATCTTTTACACTTCCCTGTATTTCTACGTTAATTCTGTTAACCGCATTTTCCACCAGTCAAAGGATGCATCAATATTCACAGAGCCATGCATAAATACATTTTACCCGGCAATCTATTTGCGAATGAAATTAGCGAAATTAATCAACGCTTTAGAACGCTTTGCATTATAACTTACTAGATTTCCGCCCGCGGCTTCGCCCGCGTTTGCAAAGGAAAACCCGCATAGTTCCCGTTCCCGTGGGATTTCCGGGATGAAAACTATCCTATGTGTTAATCCAAGTTACCCTCTATATGTGTGCTAAATTTCATTGTAATCGGTTCAGTAGTTTTTACGTGAAAGACTAACAAACATCCATACATCCATACATCCTTACAAACTTTCGCCTTTATAATATATATTAGATATTAGATAAGCACTCTTTTGCACTCTTTTCTTTTGAACATTTTGGAGACAAGATTTTGCGGTTCTCTCTTTTTCGTATATGGCTATAATGAAACAGTTATTAAGTGCTAGAAATAATAAAGGTTAAGTAATAAGCTATTGCATAGCTTCCATCGCGAGCCTTGAGCGCGGCGACCGAAGGTAAAAATTCCGTAAAGAAAAAACCTAACACCTCCCTCTACAACCGGCACAGCGATGCGATGCTATGCAATAGCTTTACCGCGGCAGTCCTCCAGTGCCACACGTATTTTTTTTTGTTCCCTATATACATTGTGTGTGGAAAATATGGAAAGAAAATAGAAGATAAGAATTTAAACAAGGAGCTTTGTTTTTACTTTACTTATCATCAGAATCGGTTCAGTAGTTTTCACTTTTACTCTCATATTAGTGACACTTGAAATATAAATAAGGTCTTCATTTCACTTCGTTTATGCGTAACGTAAAAGTAATACAAGTAGTGTTTTGAAACTGATGAAAACTAACTCTCTCAAAATGTTGGATTATATTTTATTCATAACCACGAAATTAATATTCATGAAAATGCAGTGATATTGAATTTTAAATTTCTGTCCAAAATGAATTTGATTTGTTTTATCTTTGATTCAAAATAAAGTTATAAGTAAATTTTATTAAAATGTTATAGTACGAAAAGTTTTTATTATTGTGAAAATGTTTTTAAATTATCATAAATTATAATCCATACTAATATTATAAATGCGAAAGTAACTCTGTCTGTCTGTCTGTTACTCAATCACGCCTAAACTACTGAACCAATTTGCATGGGTATGGAGATATTTTGATACCCGAGAAAGGACATAGGCTACCTTTTATTGCGAAATATGTACCACGGGCGAAGCCGGGGCGGACCTCTAGTTAAATATAATAGGTAGAATATATTAAACACAAACGGTATATGTGTAAAGCTTCAGTTATTATATGTATAACTTCATTATATTATTACGACACAAAATATGTTATTATCGTAATATAGCACTATGCTAAACTACACATGATACATAATATATAATATTATCCTTTATATTAGTTATTATTGCACTACCCATTTATGTATTTATTCCTCTATTGTACCAAAGGTTGTCTGGAAGAAATCGCTCTAAGCGATAAGACCGCCAATTCTTGTACTTAGTGTAAGTTATATTTAAGTTTTTGTATTTCTTGTTTTGTTATCTTTAAGTGCAATAAAGTATTTATAAATAAATAAATAAATATTATATACATTATACAACACTACTTATGATAAATATATAATATTAATTTTTAAGCCTTTTATTTAAATTTAAGTTTTCCGAATTAGTTTTGCAAGTTGAAACTTAAAATTATAACAGTAATTTTCGTTATCCTTCATATTAACCCGCCATTGGTGACGTGAATTTGACTTACAGCGTTGGTGACCCCGGTCTCACGCACCGGGGTTTTTGACAACAAGTTTATCTGTAATTTACGGTTCATGCTACTTTTCATTGGGATAGATATAAAATTTGATCTTTTATTGTCAATAAAACATAGGTATTTAATAAATGAAATCTCTTTTATTAGCATAAGACAACATCTTTGAAATAACTAAAATTGTCAAGTATTTTAACAAAGTTTTTTTAAAACTCAAAAATAAAGCATCAATCTTAATTATTTAACAGTAAAATTAGGCTGAGTCAGTCTTATGACACTGAAAACATAAAATTAAGTAACATAAATGGTAATACTTTGACCAAAAAAAAAATATACAATACTAAAATCACTCATCTTCAACAGCCAAACAACTAGAGCAAGTTATTGGTACTACGTGCGATCTGGTTCGAAATTATCTGGTTCGAAGTCACTTCCAGGTTCACTTTCCGATGACGTTTGTAATCTGTCCTCATCAGATACTGCTTCTTGCAAAAGAGCCTCGAGACGACACTGATTACTTTCGTAAGACATGCTGAAACAGTATTCACAATTTGAACAAAAAACACGGAATTTCTTGTAAAATATCGATCAAATCTAGCAAAACGCTTACTAATAATAGAATTATATGATTAAACTATAAATTACAACAACAGCTTTATCAAAATAAGTAAAATAAAAAAAATACACAATAACCATTTTACTTACTTAGTTGGTGACGCCGGTCTCACGCACCGGGTTGGGGCCAAAACTCAGTAACGTGCGCCCGCGTCGCTGTCGTGGGGTAGGGGTAGGGTAGGGGGCGCGAAATTAGGCAGCTACTCGAAACCACAGTGCAATTCGATAAACGGTGACAAAAATATTTGGGTTTCTTTAACTGCCCGGTCTCACAGACATATGAGGTCACCAATGGCGGGTTAAACCAATTTTACATAAGTTTGCAACGATATTCCAAGCTTATTTTTCTGTAGTTTTGTAAACGATATTATTTGCATTTTTATTGTTTGATCGTCGTTTCGTATAGACATTTCGCTAAGTACGCGTGACGTTTATTGTTCGATGTAATCTATATTTTATACGTTTTACATTTTTATAGCTGTGTTATCTTCCATGTAATGTTATGTGATTTTCCACTGGAAACGGGCCTGGAAACGGGCAACTGCTGGGCGGGACATGCTTAAGATTGCGAATGTGTACCCGCATCCCGTCTAAAGCAGCGCGTTGGTACACGGTGGGGTTTTAGTCGGTAGGAATCCGACATAACCCACGGCGCCATAGCCGTGGGTATCTTAGGCAAGATTTCCCCACTTGAAAAAAAAATTGATTTTCCACTTATGACTATATTATTATAAACACTAGTAAATAATTCTTGTCCTCCAAAAAGTAGAACTCTACTACTAAAAGTTCACATAATGGTTTCCATAGAATCACTACTAAGGAAGTTCTAGAAGAAGAAATCCTACAGATTTCTTTTCTCTAACTGAAATCCTAAAAAAATATTACCCGGAAAAAGCCAGAGCGAGCAGGTTGGTTTTTATAATTTTTAAAAACATTAAAAATTCAATCAAGCTGCGCTAAATTAGTAACAAAATGTAGAGACGAAGGTTTATTTCGAAACCTATGCTTATTCGGGTGAAAATGTACCTGTAACCTGAATAATTCAAGGTCTCTAATATGCTGAGATCCTTTTCACACATCACTATGTACACAAATAAATGATTCAATAAACAATAAATATTTCATTTTAAACTTTATGACGTCATATTAATTTATTTACAGCCCATTTACCCTATAGATTACACCAAGCATTCTTGGTTCCAAATTCGTTCAAACTAATTTCGTAAAGGGTTCGTATTAACTCTGTTATAATAACCCTCGATCGAATATTGTACACAATGTGTATGGCATTCAGATTATTTGGGGACAAAATTAATTGTTCGCACAAATTGCAAGTGACAGAACGGTAATCCAAACATTTTGTAAGACTTGACTTATACGTAATTATTCCAAGAATATTGTAAGGCAAAGTTGTTTAATTTACTTTTATAAGATGTTCGGGATATCAACTTCTGAATTATTGAGTTGTAACATGTACCTATGCATTAGTTATGTATAAACTTTTGTGCACTCTGTTTAAATGTTAACTAGACCTATTAAACTATATCAATCTGAATAAATAAAAAATTAAACCCGTTTCGCGTTGTCACGGCATCACGTGTGAACGGCTGAACCGATTTCGATAATTCTTTTTTTATTATATTCCTTGAAGTACGAGGATGGTTCTTATGTAGAGAAAACGTAAATATGTACCACGGGCGAAGCCAGGGCGGACCGCTAGTGTTTTATAATTATAGTATAATTTTGTCCATTAAATAAAATAAGTTCAAATACACATAAGTAAATAAATATCTATATATAATAAATATGTATTTATTTAAAAAATTATATATGTATGTTTATCAGCCGTCTGGTGTCCATATCACAAGCGAAAGCTTAGTATGGGATCAGATCATGCCGTGTGTGAAAATTGTCCTGAAATATTTGAAATATATTTATTGTACAAACAAATATAATTTTATAGGTACCACTCCTTGCATAACTTTAGATCACCAACGTCTTTCGAAGATACTTCTAGAAAAACTTTAAACTGCACTTTAAAAGTTCAGTTACGTTCCATTACTTAAAAATGCCTTTAAGTGTCCTTTGAAGATTTATTTGTTAAAGTGCCAATGAATATTTTAGAGTCTACGACATTGTTTTACATTTTTGTTTATTAGTTCGGAGACATTTCAATGCACTTAACCTTCATATTGATTATTATGTTTTAAATTTATAATCTAAAAAAAAATAAGGCCGTCAATTGTGCACACCATATTCATGTTCTCCATGTTAAATTATATATGTTTTTTATTACTGGTATTGTACAATAAAGTGTCATAAATAAAAATAAATAAATAAATCTAAATATAATATTTGTGAAACCAAGTGTGGTAACGGACAGATACATTATGCATACGTCTGTTTCACTGATCGATTTTCTTTATGGACAAGTAGGTGATCAGCCTTCTGTGTCCTGCCAGACCGAGACAATTCTTTTTCTTCGTCTCCACCGGGAATCAAATCCAGGACCCCGGTTCTAAGCTCATGCGTCAGCCACTGTAAACTGTACTGTACTGTAGAAATATAGATTATTAAATGATACATGATATTCCATTTCAACCAGCTTGTTTCTTTAGTTCTTGGACTCTAGACATAGAATTACTTTGAAGAAGAATAAATTATTTAATATTGTTAAGAAATAGTGATTTGTATTCGAACGATACAATAATTATAGAGGTATATCTGAGTGTATCTATATATATGAAAATCCATTGAGTAATTCAGAAAATACATTGTACCTGTCCAGTAGAAAATTTCTGTCTCTATGTCCCTATGTATGCTTAAATCTTTAAAATTACGCAACCGATTTTGATGCGGTTTTTGTTATAGATAGAGTGATTCAAGAGGAAGGTTTTAGTTTATAATTTACTAGCGGTCCGCCCCGGCTTCGCCCGTGGTACATATGAAAAATAGATGTTGGCCGATTCTCAGACATACCCGATATGCACAGAAAATTTCATGAGAATCGGTCCACCCGTTTCGGAGGAGTATGCAGACTAACATTGTGACACGAGAATTTTATATATAAGATTAGGTTTTAGACAAAGCGGGCTAAGCCGCGGGTGGAAAGATCGTGGTTATATTATATAAATAAAATAATTTAAGAGATTGTTGAAATTCATTTCACAAAGGGATTAAATATGGAATGAAGGTGAGATGAAGAGATCAGCTACAATTCCATTGATAAACCTATTTTTGTATTTTTCTTTTACTTTTCGTTGAAATGTCGTTATGCTTTGTTTATTATAAGTTTTTTTTATGTCTCTGAGGCTTTATAGTTTCTATGACTTGAAATCTTTTTATAGAGACATCAGCAAAAATAAAATAATTCTCAACTCGTTCGGAAACGAGATACTTACGTATAAAATATTTTGTGAACATTTTTAATTTACCGATCAATTAAAAAAAATCTATAGAGCAAAATTGTCGCGGTCCTTGAAATTCTTTCTTTGTTTAATTTCTTTTTCTTATGTGTCTGGCCAGTTACAATTATATTTTAACAAAATAAAAAAAGCAATGTTTTTTTTATAATTTTTAACAGACCAGTCCCAAGAACGAATGATTAAAATAAGATTTAAAATCGTATGCTTTTACGCTCAAGAACTTCAAACGAATTTCAATAATGGACCGTGCGTACCTATATAGATTTTTAACATTAATAAAGTCAATGCACCATTCAGCTCAAAGCCGGGTAATCCTTAAAGGAGCCGGGTAATCCTGAAATCCACTTTTATGAAGTTCTTTGTATCGGATTTGGTAAGTAAATTTGAAAATGTGTTTTAATACAAGAGTATTAGGCTGTAAACGTTGAATGTACAAAGCGACGTTATTAAAACTTCAGAAAATATCAACAATATGTTTTATTATGTTATAATCTTTCATCTTCTTTGAAAAAGATAAATAATGGCTCCCTTTTCAGTTTTGACACCTTATTTGTCGTCCTGTTGAAGGTTTATTTACTTATACAAGTAATTTAATAATAAAATACTCTTTGACATGAACTCATCTGATTGAATAAATACATAATACACAAGCCCTACAAACTCCATGTTGTTAATTTTCTTCAATTCAATTAATATAAAATAGGCAACTTAATAAGAACTTTCTTTTCAGCCGTATTGTCTCTTAAGACTCAATGATAACTTTTAAAAAGTTTTTTCAAGCAAATAAGTGTAAGATAATTGGACCTCGATCCTTTTTATTCAAAAGGCATGATTAATGATCATTATCTATTGTCTGATATAAAATTATTTCGACTTCGCGTTATCAATCATTTTAATAATTTGGTTCGCTAAGGTTTCTACTTAAACTAATACTAGTTATAATCGCGGCTTTGGTCCGTTTTATTTATTATTTTTTCTACGAATACATTAAAAAACCTAATTTTTAAGATGGTTAACTTCTGTAGTCTATACCTTAGTGTTGTTGTTGTTGCATATTATATAAAAGCTTGTTTAAAAGCAATCAAATAATTATTTTTAAAAGTGGCCATGTTAAAAGATTTAAATCGGTTGCTATATTCTACACTTCTACATACTTATTTTAATTGTTTACTGAAATAAATATAATACTAATATATAGCAATTAACGCCTGAAATTGTATTTTATGTGCCATTTTGTGATACCTCAGTTTGTAGCCAAAATGATGAGATAAACTTTCGCTTCCCAGGAACGTCGTATACTAAGTCTATTTACTGGAATACACCGTTTCCAGTAGGTTGTTCGTCAAAGTTTGAAACTACTATTAATACATTTGTTACAATTAATGTATATAATTGTTTAAATCTTAACTTCATTCGAGGAACATCTTATTTTGTGTCGACGTATTGTTTAATTTATGAAATAAAAGTTTAAACTTTACTGTCATGCCAATAATTAAAAAGAGCTTACAGACCAAAATATTTATGGTAGCAAAAACACAACTCCATTTTATGTAATATTGTCAGGTTCTATGCAATTTTCATATCGATCAATTTAAATTGCCAGATATTAGACGAGATATTTTTATTTTCCCGCCATATTTTCTAAATGTAAATGCTAGTTTCCAATTTCGAATATCAACAACGAATAATAGCTACAGACTGCGGTCTGCGAGGCTCATTTTGTTGTTAGCGTGGTTATAAATTGGCATTTTAAAATGGCGTCTGATACGATATATTTTTATTGAGTGCTTTGTTATTATTTATCATTTTTATTTTTAATTCGTATTTTATTATTTGAAACCTACATTGAATAATGACGATTAAATGAAGCTTTTATGGGTGCCATCGTGGATAAAGTTTTATGTATTAGGTACTACTTATACATATTAATCATTGGCCGCTCTTTGTACATATCTATTATAAGCTATCTTTAAAATGTGTGTAACAAACTTTATTTCTGTGTATGTATGTACAATAAAGAGTATTTCATTCATTCATTAATTTAATATATTATTCGAATATAACTTACCTGGCATATTACGCTGGATGTTGAACGCTAACTTTCCTTTGGAATCTAGATTCATACGAGTTTTAAGTACTGTTAGGTTATATACTAGAATGGAAAAGCATGTAATCTTTACTTTCTTCAAATTGGAACATTAAAAGAGCAAATTGCAAAGATATCGAAGAACGAATCCTTAGCAAAACCGTGTCATATGTATCTCAGATGTCAGATATATTTTTCGTTCATTTAAAAAAAAATATTCACCAAACACCTGATAGCTTACGAATAAATAAGTCATAACACAAAAAAACCATAACCAAACCTTAACTCCATTGTGCCATACACAAAAATCCAAGTTGAATAGTAATCTTCCTTACCGCGAAAAACATCGTATCCAGCCCCTGTACCATCTCGTCTTAAAGCGTTCTTTCCAGTGTGGAAAAAAGACAGCGCTATACAGGTCGTATAGAGCCATCGCATTCACACACTGGATATAATACTGCTATAAAACATACGGTTCCAGAACCTTCTAGTTCAAAGTATACGTCACTTACGTTATACAATATGTGAAACTCACTGAAGGGTTAAACCCGGATTGCCCTCACAGGTTGAAATAAATCCGAGCTTAGTAAAAAAACGTGATAAATTGTATCACAGAGGGCTTGAATGCTTCAAATGTATACACTTGAAACGGGAACAAAAATCAATAATAAATAAGGAAGGAATAGAATGTACTCAATATTTAGTAGTAAAGGAACGAAGAAAACTCAGTCACTTAGGGCGTTACAATAATTATTATGCAAGGTGTAATTTAAAAATCTAAGTATATCTACAAATGTCTTCTTACATTATAAAGCTAAAAAGTTTGGTTGTTTGTTTGAACTAATCTCAGGAACTACTGGTCCGGTTTGAAAAATCATTTCGATGTTAATTAGCCCATTTATCGAGGAAGGCTATAGGCTATATACTAAGACCAACAGGAGCGGAGCACTACGGGGAAAACGCAGCTAGTGTAGTACATTCATATTATATAAATGTATTGGTACTAATAATTTGATATCAAAAATTGAATAAAATCTATATCACATTTTTTTAAGGAGAATACTACAACAGTTCAGTTCTTTGAAAAAAATTTAAAACAAATAAAATTATAATTCATATTATTCTTTTCAATGCTTGGATAAAACTTATTCGTCGAATAATGTATAAAACTACCATTTTAAAAACGTATTCTAATTGTCCGTATTTGACAGTTTACGTGACATTTTAATATTATCATGTACTTAATACTTTATTGGACGGATAAGTTTTATCCAAGCATTGAAAAATCGGCCATTGGTATTACGTTTTCCAGGATGAAAATCAAGTATTTTTATCGTATGTTAATTTCCAATAATCACAAACATTTCAATGCATAGCAGTAGCCAGTTATTCTTTTAATTACATAGTGCTTGAAAGTAAACAGCCATTATTAGTACAATAACAGGAAAAGAGAGAATAAATTTACTTATTCCGCACTGAATGTAAATGTGAGCTCATTACTGTTTTTGCTGAAATTGTAAATGATGAGTTAACTTGTATGATTAAAAACACAAGTAAAATGATATTCATGAACATTTTAAGTACATTGTTATCTCCGATTTTGATACATGTTATATATTATATATAACATGTATCAAAATATATAGTTATATAGTATACAATTTCAGAGGAAATAAAAAAAAATCTGTTACAATTAGGTAATTTATAAAAAAGGAGCGTGTGTGCCGAGCACACGTGTCAGAAGTGAAACTTCTTTGGCAAGATTCAAAAATATCACAATCGTCGCCTTACTCCATGATGTAACATAATTTGAAACACGAAAGAAAAATTCAATTCTCTATGATTCTATATCCACAGTAAAACAAATTGAGTATCCAATTTTACGTCTGTTGATATTTTATACTGATCGGACAAATATTTCTTGACCAACACGTATTTATTACCCATCAAGTAGGCAACTATATTGAGCAATGGCGTCGTCAATACAGTAATTAATGATCTAATTTGTAGTTAGTCATAGCAAATCAAATTAAATTGTGATATAACGCTCATCAAATCATTAATGTCAGAGTTATTAAGTTGAGATCTCTTTAACACGCTTATTAGATTCACCTGTATGTTTGTATGTTGTTTGTATGTAATCGAGTTATTTATGATTTTGACTCGCTATTGGAGGAGGAGCTCGCTTACTATGGGGTTTCTTGCCGGTTCTTCTCCATAGATACTGCTTTCCGAATCGGTGGTAAATGTTAAAAATATGTAATAATAATTCGAAAGTGCTTCTAAAAGAAGTCTAATTGAATAAATAAATGTTTGAGTTTGAGTTTAAACGGACAATTTTAATTTAATCTTATCCTTTAAATCGTTTTCAAGGGTCGGTGATAATACAATGATTTCATCTCTACTTGTTCTTAGTATTGTTAAACTGTATTTATAAAAGATATACACAAATAGAATACAGGAACCATTATAACTCTCTATGTAGAGTAAACGTTACAAATGCTATAATTAACAATTCGCATTTCAGCTAAGGATATTGTTTATCTTCAGAAAAAACTGTTATATTTTATACCTCTAGTAACTATCTTAATAAATCTCGTGTCACAATGTTTGTCCTCAATGGACTCCTAAACCACTTAACCGATTATAATAAAATTCGTACACCATGTGCAGTTCGATCCGACTTGAGAGATAGGATAGTTTAAACATGTAGTTACCACGGGCGAAGCCGGGACGGACCGCTAGTTGAGGTATAAGTATCACTTATGAGTTATGACGCATTGTCACGAGCCTGTTGCTTCATATATGATTTATTTGGATTGAATTGTATGACGCATTTAGACCAAAAAAAGATAGAGCT
The DNA here is from genome assembly GCF_061535455.1 of Colias philodice. NCBI lineage: Eukaryota > Metazoa > Arthropoda > Insecta > Lepidoptera > Pieridae > Colias > Colias philodice. The sequence goes on from NC_143097.1 coordinate 9,423,374, forward strand.
AGAGCATTATTTCGTGATCTTTTAGTGTAAATAAAAACTCATATTCAGTATTGTTCAGTATTAGAACATTGCATAGAATCTTTTCGAACGCACTAAGAATAACGAAAGAATGCTCTACACGTTTACACTAAAATAATTTGACATAGTCGGGTTAGAACAAGGTTACAAGGAGCATTCGCTCGTTTGATCTAAATACACCGACAGAGGTTTCTTATAGTCTAGTATTTATAAACATTAACTAATTTTCACAAAAATCGCTTTAAATAATAGTATAATTAAACTGATGTCTAAAAACATTATTTAATTTACGCTGATCGATTCTTTATCTTTTCCATATCCCATATAAAATAAGGCACCCGAATCCAATTTATTAAAATATGGATAAACCCGTGTTTTCTTCTGCAGAGATATTAGAAAATTAAAACATGCAAGAAAATTGCTCAGGGGCAAAATCTTATGCATGCAAATTTGTTACTTAAACTGTTTTGGAATAATGCCAAGACTCCCAAGATGCTTAATAAACGTCCCTGTATAAATCGTTAAAAATTCTATCATTTTAGATCACGCTTCGTGATTTTCATCTTATTAATTTTTGATTTTTACAATAGCAAATTGTCCCTTTTTAATCCCATAATACCTAGAATAGTCATTTAGACTTTAGTAAATTGTGTTTTTTTCCAGTAAGAAAAATTTATTTCAATAGACATTCGTAAATTATTAAAAATACTTCAGTGTATTCTATCTCTAATACATTTTCAGAATCGGATCTTTCTCAGAAATCTCGCTTTTGCATCTACCATTTTAAGCGAACATGTGTAATTGTGAGCTTACACAATCATGGTTAGCAGTTAACTAGATTCGCTGAAATAAGTTCATGCATAAGTAATTTGGATTAACATATTATTAACTAGATCTCCGCCTGCGGCTTCGCGCGCGTTTTCAAAGGAAATCCCTCCTAGTTCCCGTTCCTGGGATTTCTGTGATAAAACCTATGTGTGAATTAAAAATGAAGCTAAATTTCATGAAAATCGGTTCAGCAGTTTTTGCGTGAAGGTGTAACAAACAAACTTACGCATTTAGTAGATGTAATATTAAGTAGTGCTTTTGTCGCGTTTTCGGGCACAGCTAATAAAATAACAAATAACAAAATACGAAATACATAAAATTAAACTATACCCATAATCAATACAAAACAAAGCATACAAAAATATTATAACACATTTCAACAATTAATTTATTTACGATTATAACCTGGTAACGGCGCCATAATTCCATTTGTAAATCCACAAAATCCAATTATCGTAATGTTCAGTAACCATTGGATATATCAGCAAAAACAGTTTCGGTCAAATGAAGTTTCTTTATTTACCCAAGCGTGCTATCGATACGAATTATTCTGTTTCAATAAATACTCTTATTCCTTCACATTTCGATTGGAAAAGAAATAATAGATATTACATATTGTTACGAATAGTGGAAAGAATTTTCTTGATCGTCCATTGATGGTGCTGAGATTTCGATATAGAAGTTATTTGAAAACATTCCATGCTTACTCCATCTCATATTATTCGAAACAAAAGATGGTAATAGACTTCAATTATTTTGATATGACTGGCCGGTTGGCTTGGTTGATAGTGACCCTGCTTTACAAGCCAGAAATCGTGGGTTCGATTCCCACCCATGGTAAATATTTGAGGGATGAACATATTTATGTTTGCTCTGTGTCTTGTAATTATATAAATATATATATATATATATATATATATATATATATATATATATATATATATGACGGCGCCACCGTCGAAGCTTTAAAAAATAACGAACGGCGAACAGATATAAAGCAGCGCGCGCGCACGACTCGGGTCATTCGTTCGCCGACCGTTGCCGAGTGCACATCTATTACGAGCTTACTATAGCTTATTTGTGATATTTATTTTATTAGTGGTCATAATTGTAATACCAAGTGATTGTATTAAGAAACGACTGTATTGTAAAACTGACATGATTTAAAAGAGCAACTATGGAGTTTCTTGCCGGTTCTTCTCTGTAGATACTGCTTTCCGAATCGGTGGTAAATAAAGAAATGTTTGAGTTAGAGGTGTTTCTTTGCTCGATTACCCAACGCAACGCCCACATTCTACACCTTTCGCCGACATCAGAATTGGGATCAAATCGAGCAAATGAGAAAGCATGTGGCGATAACCTGGATATAATTAATACGTGCGCTGATTAAAAGACAAAATGCCGCAACCACGTGGCACTTCGATCCAGTTTCAACGGGAAGAGGCATCCTACAGATCTACGAGCATACGTGTCACTGAGCAGCCGGTGACAAAGGGAGAGCTCGTTATGTGCGGGCAGGGTGGCAACTTCGCCTCGCGCTGCGCGGATGCCACTGCCGCTCGCACCACCGCGTCGGACCCCGTATGATCGAGAGCAGCGCTTCATCATGACTTCACAAGTCTGGCATCGCAGCGTTATCGCAGTAGCAGTGGCGCGGGCGGTGCGCCTACAAGCCGTGTGGTTCATGGCAGAGGAGGGTTATTGTGTAACGAAACGACGCGTTGGCAGCTGCCACTCGGCACATGTATGAGGCTAAGTGCTGGTGAATCTGGTCAGTCGTACTATTTTTATTACTATGTTTCTGATGTTCTCTTGTAAGAAATCGGTCAGTAGATAACATTTCACTTTGAGTGTGCAATTAGATAAAGAAAGTAAGGTTTTTAAAATGTAGTAACTTATTTGAAAGAAAAAGAAATTTATTGCCAAAAACAAAATTTATCTTAAAATTAATTGAGGAAAATCGTCACAGCCTCAGCTAAATGCTGCATAAAAACAGCGCTGATTTACAGGCCGTACAGATTTTGTTAAAAGTTGTAACCTACAAGACCAGTGTATAGTTAAATCTTATTGCATTTAACTCGACTTATTCACGCAGTAATGTTATTATTAGGTCGTGCGATATTGCTTTACGGTTTTGTAGTTGGGCTAAATGTAATGGATTATTATCAGTACCTAGGTCGTGTGACTTGTATTTCACTTATTCAGGGACACGTTTACTTGAGTAGGTAATTCACGTTATTTAAAAAAAAAAAACACTTCGCGGCGTAAGCACTGACTTCAAGATGAATTAAGTAACGACTTGCTTTAATGTTGGTTAGTTTGTGAGCTAACACTAAAGAAAGAAAGCGCAATAATTTGTACACTGCATCCAGATACTTCAATCGAACGTAAACAATAAACATTCACTTGTCCGTGTATCGGAACAAAAAACAGTATGCGAATTACTTTTAAATTAGTTTCTTAACTACCCGCGTTAGTTTCTTGACTACCCGCATTCATTTCTTGAACTACCTGCGTTAGTTTTTATTTAGACTATACCCTTGACAAATAGCAATTAATTGCTACACAAAGACAGCCTTATTGCCATTCGATTAAAAACGAAAAGCAATGCGTTAACTAGTGCTTAGAGGTTTAATAAACTTTTCGTAGGTTTTATTTAGGGTGATATTATTGAGGTCATTTCTTTATAAAAAAAAAAAATATTAAGTCGTGAACAATTCACAGTATACAGTTTTTACAATATGCAGTTTTATGAAATGTGGCAGATTTAGTTTGAACGGTAAATCGAGGCATTTAGTTTTGAATTTTTACTTAGATAATTTATTAAGTCCCTATTTAGGCAGTTCATAATACAATGTCACAGATAATTAGCGTGTGTTCAAATAAACATCTGGCGTAAGATTTTATGATTGGAGTACGGGTCTAGATTTGGTTTTAGTATGTAATTTGATTGCTTTAAAATAAAAAAAGAGAAAAAAAAAAACTCTTAACTATCCCATCAACGTAAGGGTCCGTTAAATATTACGATAGTTTAAAAAAAAGATAATAACCGAAAATAATCTCAAGGTTAATAGCGCATTTACAGTTTACATACTGTCGTCAGAATATAATGTCTGTTTAATTGAATAGAGAAAAGAAAAAAATCCATCCAGGTTTTCTGAAGGTTATTTTGTAGCTTCAAAATATAAGAACGCAAATCCTAAACGTGGAGTATTCGATAGTATAATCGATTTACATTGTGTGCATTTAATGTAATTCCTTGATAATAGTTTTTGTGACTAGCTGCAGTTTGACATCAACTGAATACATCAATTAGGTAGTTGTACAGTAGTTGTTGAGCAGTACATTCTTATTTACGTTGAAACTAAAATTTAGCTCAGCCCTTTTACTGTTCGATATGAGATTCACAGATGAGTTTAAGCCTACACTTATCAATTGTTTTAAGTTGAGTTTTCAAAAGTTATCATACCGTTAAGGAATTTTAACCACATTTGAGATCAAGCTTTTGCCACTTTTTGAGTTAGTCGAAATTTTGTGTTTTTTTGCGGTTAAGTTACGAATTATTCGTTTTAAACTTTTTTAGATATTGTAATTTTTGCGCTATAGTCAATGATCATAATTAACGACAGGTAATGTCAGATTGATTTTAATTAGCTAAATTACAGAGAGTGTTTTACGACACAGCGTTTAGAAGCGAGGCAGTTAACAGTACGGCGCAGCGGTTGCGTAGCATATGGAGCAACGTAGCATCATCAATGGTACGGCTCGATGACGCGATGCCAGGATGACGCAGCACAAACGTTGAGGATACGGTCGCGTACCGTTTTACTGATTTGCTGCGGCAACACTCTGTTTTCAGTTTTCATAGTTGACCAGTAGCATACTGACATCTGTTTACTCGTACGCTGTACGAAGTAAATGTGTGTTGTGTCCACACAACACACATTTACGTAATATTCCAATATTACTACGGTAATGTCGTTTATTAGAAGAAAGTGATATGCTATCTGGCATGAGGTCCAGGATAGTACATGTGTGTTCTGACCGGTCAGTAGGATCGGGGCAGTGTGGAAACCCTGTAAGGTCAGTGTAGGCTGAGGCAGGATGGATGTTATTTTGAAAAAAAAAATGAAAATGAATTATCGTAGTAATGTAGTGTGAGATATTATGGCGTACGAGGACGCAAGTATGACTGTATCAGAGATAACTTGTGTAAAGTAAAAGTTTGTAACGTGGATTATTGTAACGGTAATGATTTCATTGCAGGAATTGTGCGTGCTATCTGGTTTGCAGTCCACGGTAGTTGAGCCTTCATTTGTGGTGAGCGAGCGTCGTGTCTATGTTATGTGGATGTTGTTGGTGTTCTGTAAGGTCAGTATGGCCGAGCGGTATAGTTGTCTAATCCCGGGATGAAATACCGTAGTGCTGTAAAACAAGAAGGGACGTACGAGGACGTACGATTGTCAGTATGGCCGAGGAGTGGAGAGAGTGGAGAGAGTCGTGAGTTTGGATTTAATATTGTTGTGTAAAAAAAAAGAAAAGGAAAAAAAATAATCCTTAAAAAAAATTATGCAAAAAAAAATTATGCAAAAAAAAATTTTATGCAAACAAAATTATTATGCAAAAAAAATGATGCAAAAATATGATGCAAAAATATGATGCAAAAAAAAATGATGCAAAAAGAATGATGCAAAAAGAATGATGCAAAAAGAATGATGCAAAAAAAGGAGAGCAAAAAGAATGGTGCAAAAAAAAGAGAGAGCGAGTTATTGAAGGGAGTCCGGTCCAATAACTCGGCTATAGGGATTGCAGATCCGGTCTAGCACGCTAGAGGGAAATCTGGAGAGATTTCCGGACTAGCACGGTTGCTGAAGGGCTTGCCGGACCAGCACATTGTTTTAATTGTCTTGTTCCCAGGTGTTCAGAAGTCGCTCGAGGACGAGCGTATGTCAGAATGGCCGTGACGGCGCCACCGTCGAAGCTTTAAAAAATAACGAACGGCGAACAGATATAAAGCAGCGCGCGCGCACGACTCGGGTCATTCGTTCGCCGACCGTTGCCGAGTGCACATCTATTACGAGCTTACTATAGCTTATTTGTGATATTTATTTTATTAGTGGTCATAATTGTAATACCAAGTGATTGTATTAAGAAACGACTGTATTGTAAAACTGACATGATTTAAAAGAGCAACTATGGAGTTTCTTGCCGGTTCTTCTCTGTAGATACTGCTTTCCGAATCGGTGGTAAATAAAGAAATGTTTGAGTTAGAGGTGTTTCTTTGCTCGATTACCCAACGCAACGCCCACATTCTACACCTTTCGCCGACATATATATATAAGTATTTATGCTTAAGCGAAAGCTTACTATGGGATCAGATCGTGCCGCGTGTGAAAATTGTCCTGAAATATTTATTTATTTTATTTATTTATTTTACTCTGTATACAGATAAATAAAGTAAACATACAAGCAGCCAAAAATGTATTTTCGATACAAACAAAAAATATCAATATATGTATATCAATTTCACAACCACAATAACAGGAAAATTATTTGCTCGCGTCGAGTTTTATTGCAACAAGTTTCAGTTTTCTCGCGTTGACAACACATTGTATACTTTTATCATGATCGATATATCTTTATGTATTGTCATATCACGGATATTTTCATCCGACTTCAAAAAATAGGTTCTTAATTGGACTGTTTCTTTTTAATTTCTATTTTAATTTAGTTAAGTTCTGCCAATTTGAAGGTGGTTTAATTTTTTGTATTTTTTTTAATAATCAGTAGGCAGACGTTTGACCACAATCCCACCTGATGGAAAGCGGCGATGTGGTCTACTTGAATGCACGTCTGTCTAGGAGGAGCCTTTTCACCCTAGCTTTGAAGAGGTCCAGCCCCCCTAGACAAGTGGCTTTCTATTAGCGTAAAGTTCAATAGAATAGATTATGAATGTATGAGATTGACGTAAGCAAACGTCATCAAACGTCAATCTAGATTTCATAGATTTTCGAGTTAAATATGTCTCCGAGTATTAAAATGAAGATACTGAAATTAGCAGTTGAAATTAGTTATTAAATGATTTAAAATGCACACGCTTTTTATAATATACAATACTATTCTAGATTCCCTTAATGTATATTTTGAACAAAATAAATAATTTGATTCGATCGCAAGAGCATATTTTACGGGCAGTTTACAGTTACTTTAAAGGTGGGTACTGACCAACGTTACGAGGTGTAATGTAACATTCGCATCGAGCGTGTTACGCATCGAGCATGTTACGCTGTGTTTTAAAATCAGCGTAACATGCTCGTCAAAACTCTGTGCTCCGCTTTTGTCGTTAGTTCACTCAAGATGGCCGACAGCGAGGACGCGTTGGTATCTTTGATTCTACTTAATTGTTGTTTCATCCAAATTAAGAAGAAGAAAAAACGTTACTGGACATCAAACTTATTTAAAAACAGAGGCGTATGTGGTGGTTTGTCATTGATAGCAATTTTAAAAAACCAAATGATTACTGGACAGTATCAAAGCGCTCGGGACGACTTGCAAGAGCGTACTGACCGAACCGCGTAACACTCAAAGGATTCGCCAAAAAACCGACAGCCGGGTGGAGCACTCAAAGCGAGCAACGAGCGGCTCGTTGCTCGCTGGTTTCCCCGTAACACGACGTACTGACTGCACGAATGCTCGCGGTGTAACACGTTACATTACGCCCCGTAACGCCGGTCAGTACCCACCTTTATAGTAATAAATATCACATTTACCAAATTATATTTCTAGTCAAGAACGTAATTAAAAAAAGAAAAGAACATTTTTGATCTAGAAAACTCCACACGTTACCTTTACTAAGAAAAATATTCATAACTATAATAACCGGAGCGTATAATTAGTTTCACCTTTTTTATCAAGTCTGAACATTCGTGTTCGTAACACCTTTGGCACAAAGGGGTTTTATATCACTAGGTACATAGTATAAAGCAAAGTCGCTTCCTAATGTCTGTTTGTATATTGTATGTATGCTACAACGGAATTTGATGCAGCTTTTTTAATAGATAGAGTGATTCAAGAGAGATTATGTATATAATTTTTAGTTTATGTATATAATTTATAATGTTTTAGACAAAGCGGGCGAAGCTGCGGGCGGAAAGCTAGTTGTATATATTTTTTCAATTCGTATTGAAATACTTTTTACTGTATGTTTTAAAACTAGAGGTTGTAGTTTAATTGAAGTAATTTTGAATTTGAGAACAACGAAATTATTCCTTAACTAGCTGTTGCCCGCGACTTCGTCCGCGATTACGTCGTTTTTCGTCATTCGTCGTTTAAAAAAATACGTGACACTTTATTTTTGAATGTTCTTAATTGTCTCTTATAAAAATAAACTACATTAAAATTGAATACTCTGATAAGAAAATCTTAAAATCGGAGGACATCGTAAATCTGAGGAAAACATGAATTTGATTTAAATTCTACATTACTTAGTAATTCAAATAATAATCTAAATTAAATGTAGATTAACAGTTTGAGCGCATCATTATACAGGGTGTAATCGTTAAGTGTGCACAGGCGATTTTTCCGTAAGTATCACAGATAACAAAAAACTTTAAACTGATATCGAAAGTACTTAACCTAATGAGTAAAATGGCGGTAATAAATTTTTAAAAATAAATCGAGAAATATCAAAAAAATTATCTTTAAACCCTCCCATACATTAAGTATGAAATATGAATATCCCATATACCTACATTTAATATGAAAGATTTTAGCTTTCTTTTTCTTTTTTTGTAAATGTCTGGAAAATCCCCGGGAAATGCTCGGAAAATCCCCGGAAAAGCCTGGGAAATTCCCGGAAAATAACCGGAAAATGCCTGGGAAATGCTCGGAAAATGCGTGAAAATGTCCGCAAAATATCCAGGAAATGCTCGGAAGATCCCCGGGAAATGTCTGGAAAATCCCCGGAAAATGCCAGGGAAATGTCCGGAAAATGCTCGGAAAATCCCCGGAAAAGCCTGGGAAATTCCCGGAAAATAACCGGAAAATGCCTGGGAAATGCTCGGAAAATGCGTGGAAATTTCCGGAAAAACCGTGGGAAAATCCCTGGAAAATGTCTGGAAAACATCCGGAAAATCCCCGGGAAATGCTCGGAAAATCCCCGGAAAATGCCAGGGAAATGTCCGGAAAATGTCTGGAAAACATCCGGAAAATCCCCGGGAAATGCTCGGAAAATCCTGGAAAATTCCCGGAAAATAACCGGAAAATGCCTGGGAAATGCTTGGAAAATGCGTGAAAATGTCCGGAAAATATCCGGGAAATGCTCGGAAAATCCCCGGGAAATGCTCGGAAATACCCGGAAAATGCTCGGAAAATCCCCGGAAAAGCCTGGGAAATTCCCGGAAAATAACTGGAAAATGCCTGGGAAATGCTCGGAAAATGCGTGGAAATTACCGGGAAAAACCGTGGGAAAATCCCTGAAAAATGCCTGGAAAATATCCGGAAAATAATACACTTTTCTTCGTCTAAACGGTTAAGTTACGTGCTCCCTCTCTCTCTCTTCAGCCTTTACTTACGTGCGTGAGACAGGAAACATCTAATTTGGATTTGTTGCTGGATTTGATAAAAATTGAGTATCGATTAAGCTGATCAGTGGCTACACCATACATTATTAAAAAACATCCAGAAAGGAAGGAAATAGAATTTGCTCCTTTCCCCCCCTAATTCCTAAAAAATAATATGACATAATTTAAAAGAAATTTTACGTAGAATTAGTTAGGCATTTCTTTTTTGATTTTCGATATTATATACTAATCATAATTTTTAATTACAATATTATGTAGTAACTATTTGGTATAGGTTAGGCATTTCATTTCTTGATTTTATTTAATAAGTTGGTACGTAAGTTTTTTAGCTCAGTTTAGTAAGAAATTTTAATAACAATTCTTTTAATTATTTATGGTAGTACGTATTTACTCAATAATTGTATGTTAAGTAGTAATTCAGCATGGGCGTAGCCACGGTGGGGCTGGGTGGGGCGCTTACCCTGGCTTTGATCTGGTAGGTACCAATTGTGAAGGGGAGTGGGCGTGGGCGTTGGCGTGGGCCTGGGAGTGGGCGTGGGAGTGGAAGCATGAAAATAAAAACAATTATTGTTGCCCCATCCTGAGCCCATGGTCATAGGTCCCATAGTCACTATTCCACGCGGACGAAGTCGCGGGCACAGCTGCTAGTAGACAAATATAATCAGAAAGCTTTGAACTCCTAAGCTCAACCATAAAAGATAGACATTAATTATGATGTCGGGAGATATTTTTTATATAATATGGAGAACATTTCTTTCATACTAATAATTGTACCAAGTTTCGTTTAAATCCGTCGAGTAGTTTTTGTTTCTATAACGGATATACAGACAGACAGACGGACAAAAATTTTTGGCGTCAGTGTCGATCCCTAATCACCTCGTGATAGTTATTTAGGAAATATATTTCATGTACAGAATTGACCTCTACAGATTTAATATAAGTATTATTCATATAATTAGATGCCAATTTCCATGTAACGTTAAATTCGACTATACAATAACTAACAGACAACGCAGGTTACTCTCGTTTCCGTAAGTTGAGGCGGCTACATATTCGGTCCTCATAACTTCACTTTTTGTGAACGAAACGACAGCGCGGTTTAATTCGATGCCAACACCATCAAAAAAAGGAAATATTTTTAATTGTGAAAAAATATTATGATTTACACTATAAATACTATTTTAACATTAACACAAAATATAAGACTGTGAGTGTGTAAAAATAAATCCAGCTAGTTTCACATCAAACTTATGTTTTTAATTAGGTATACGACATGAAAATATATTAATTACCAAGCAATAATCATACAGGTAAATACTGAACAAAAGTATTAACAGTCAAAGTAAATTTTTACTTACAACATGTAAATGATGAAGGAATAATAATTATCAACGAACTTACCTTTAATATATTAATTACCAAGCAATAATCATACAGGTAAATACTGAACAAAAGTATTAACAGTCAAAGTAAATTTTTACTTACAACATGTAAATGATGAAGGAATAATAATTATCAACGAACTAACCTTTTTGTATTATTATTTATAAATATAAATTCATAAACAATAAATTTATAAAGAATAGAAAAAATTCGACCACTAAAGAATGCTGGTTCGAGTCCCGCCTCGTTATCGAATTTTTAAAACACGAAGATTTTTAAAAATGTAACCAATGAACACAATCAATATTAGATTAACTGTAATGGTGTCTAGTTTGACTTAAAATAATAAACATCTACCCTCACTTTTAAAAATGTAGTATATTCACACGAATTATAAGCGCACCTTATAGGGAAGGGAAGATATGGGTTAAAGAGTTAAATAAATAAATAACATAATTATATTTAAATTATTAATTTTTAACATTGTGTTCAGTAGTGTTAACATGTAAATTGATTTGATTTTTACGAAATCTCATAGATGGCGCTGTTTCAAATTTGTATACTAATAAATTCATTAAACTGATTCTCTGCCCAAATTACGTAAATGACATAGTTTTTATTGTGTAAAGCTAGATAATAGCATAGCTTACCCGAAACCAACATTTAAACATGAGTCTTTAGATTGTACGCTGTCGTAATACACGGAATACGTAAGAAAAAAAAAGGTTCACAGCTCCTCCCCCGGAGGTGATAGCATGATAATATGTTTAAAAAAGCCTCACCCGACCTGTTAGTAATATTCATGCAAAATTTGAAGTCAATCTATGCAGTACTTTTCGAGATTAGCCTGGACAAACATACAGACAAACAGACAAACAGACAAACAGACAAACAGACAAAAATTCTAAAAACTATGTTTTTGGCTTCTATATCGATTATAGATCATGGATTATGTATTCTTTTAAAAAAATATTCAATGTACAGTTTTGACTTTCCTACGATTTTATTATATGTATAGATATTTTCTGAGTACCTACGTTTTTTCTCCTTCCTTGAATTTTAGTTCCTATTGTAGTCTTCGCATTTAAAAAAGATGCAAAATGAAATTAATATCAGAATGATATAAATTAATTTTATTAAATTAATATCTTTCTCTCAATGAAGAAGAAATACATATTTATAAAAGTTAAAACTAGTGGTAGAAAACGCCCTCAATAATTTATTTTCAATTCAGAACACGTGTCTCTGTAGTCTCTTATTTCTAAACGAATCGAATATCAGAGGATTTATATGAAAAACTAGAAAGAATCATTTCTTTCTTTGATTCAGTATTTGATTAGAAGCTGATAAAATTGTAGCAACATGAAACGTTTTAATCTTACTAATGAGTATAGAGTGTATAACTTCTCTTTTGTTTCACAAATATATGAAAAAAAATTGTTATAACAAATCAGGGGTTTTCTAATTAATAATTTAATGATTAATGAAAAACTTGTAAGCTGCGGGTTTGATTTCTACGGAACGTTTTATACCTATGAAATAACAACCAAGTCCATAATCTTAAGCTGCTTTTCATCATCTACAAAATAATAAAATTCTGGCCATTCATAATCGTAACAAGAAATAAATCAACTGTAAAGTTGTTTTAGAAAATTACCATTCAATACTGTACTGTGCTTACAGTACGTATATAATATCACAGACTAATAATAATATACTACGTATTAGAATTGCACTGGCTCACTACTACACTCAATAGTGCGGGCACACGTCCATTCCAGTCCGGCATCGGCCGTCGAATGACATCTAATGACAGCTATGAGCTATCCCCACCACTGGTGTACGTGAGACAATGTATATATCTATTTCATATCTATTTCATAGATACACTACAAATACAAAATAAACTATGCATTTAGGGATAAATAGTAATCTTAAAATACTGAAAAATATCAATCATAACGATCTTCAGATATTTTTTGTTAATTCAGTCATCGTTTACCATTTGTATGAGAAAAATATTAAAACACACATTCATGACGTGAACCTTAATAAAACATTTAAAAAGCTAAAACGATTAACAACCAAACTTTGGACACCGGAATTAATCGAATAAAAATTTAACTTATCTCCAAAGAGTTAAACGTGGCGAACTTTCAAAATGCAATTATTTAACTTATTAAGTGATTTAATGAACTTTTATTGAAAAGTATGCAGAAGTTTAGAGTTTTTTTAATGAATCCCGTGGTTTTCGCGTAAAGTTTCCTAAGACATTTTCGCGCTTATTAGGAATTTTTCGATTTATTTAATCATATTTTTTTTTTGTGTGCATTGTTGTAACGATTTAAGATTCCGCTTTAAATTGTATTTATTCGTTTTATTAACTATTAAAGACATTAAAATAAACTGAAATTGTGTTCCGATATGTAATCGATTCGAAAGTGCTTCTAAAAGAAGTCTAACTGAATAAATAAATGTTTGAGTTTGAGTTTAATTACTAAGTTTATTGCAGCTCTATGATATTAATTATTATAACATTACTTATTTCGACACCGTGAAACTAATTATTTTAATGTAATTGTATTTCATTACTATATTTTGGACGAGAATTTCATTTACGCAAATAATTAATTAATTTACTTTAATACAGGTCTTATCCCAAATAATACTACTATACTGTTGTATTATTTACAATAAACAAGTAACCTATAAAATAAAAGCTCATACAAAAATATATTAAGCTATACTACTCAAATTGCACTGCACTGCATTTTATTATCTAAGTTTATATTTACGAAAAAGTAATTAATTCTAAGAATTATATATATATGGTTCCTAGGAAATGTATGTCATTCCTAAAATAGCTTGAATATGTTAAATAAATTATAGCTGTAAGTATATTTTAATTAATCCAAAATCGTCCATCAATTCTGACTTAAAACATAACAATGAAAAAAAAATTACCAATTATATCTCACACACAAACAAAAAACATATCTGCTTCAGCAATATTATAATACTTTACTATGTCAAAAGGATGATTAATTATCTTTTACTAGATTTCCGCCCGCGGCTTCGCCCGCGTTTGCAAAGGAAAACCTGCATAGTTCCCGTTCCCTCGGGATATCCGGGATAAAAACTATCCTATGTGTTAATCCAAGTTACCCTCTATATGTGTGCTAAATTTCATTGCAATCGGTTCAGTAGTTTTTACGTGAAAGAGTAACAAACATCCATACATCCTTACAAACTTTCGCCTTTATAATATATATTAGATATTAGATTAATCACAAATATATAACGCCATTAGTGTCAGCAAGTTTCGTAATACAAAGCAAGTTATCAGTATAACTTAACAGTTAACAATAATCTGTTAACAATGTTGCTAACTTCCGAAGTCGAACTTCCGAGTTGCAAGCGTTTGCTTAATTGTTCTCAATATATGTGAATAAAGCAATAATTATGTGTTGTCCTGTTTAATAATACTTCCTAGTAATATTATTATAAATGCGAAAGTTTGAGGATGTGTGTGTGTGTGTGTGTGTGTGTGTTTCTCTTTCACGCAAATACTACTGAACCGATTACAATGAAATTTAGCACACATATAGCGGGTACATACACATAGGATATGTTTTATCCCGGAAATCCCACGGGAACGGGAACCACGCGGGTTTTCCTTTGAAAACGCGGGCGAAGCCGCAGAGAGAAATCTAGTGCTTTATAATTATTAATACATATTCAATAAAACATAGTAAAAAAATGTATTGGAAGTAAGTATACATATATTTTTTTTAAATACATTCAGACTTATGTGTTTTCTTCCATCAGAAATAATATGTTGAATAAAACGTTCGAAGGATTCAACAAAAAGAAGGAAAGATTTTAGTTTTTAAGCGTAAAGTTCTTTAAAAGTGAATTGAAACATATTTACTGAAAGAACAATAGCTTATTCTATATATAACCATCATCATATTTATATCCATTTTGCATACAATAAAATAATATCCTTGCAGTATAAAAATAATTTTAAAAAATTTGTGTATGTTAATTGTTAAATCAGCTGAGATTTTAGCGCAAAATTACCCAGTCTTCTGTGAACATTTTTATGTATAAAATTTTTTGTTTATGTTATGATGTAGGGTTGGCACCCATCATTTTAACGGTCAATGTCTAATTCAAATTCTATGTTTTTAATTAGAAAATTCTGTCTTCATTGACAATAAAATTTGAATTACTTTTACTTTTAGATTTTCTTACGATCTACATAAAATCAAAATTGGAACATTTATTCACCAAAACTTCTTTAAAAATGCTTTTTTATCATCATTTAACAAATATATTACCTATTCGAAAGCAGTTTCAACAGAAAACATTATCAATTTATTGTGCAAAATAATATATTCCATATATAAACTGACGTAAAAGAACTTGTATCAAAAACATACCAAGTCAAAAATAAACTTCCCAGTCCCATAGGCACAAACTATATCCTAAATAAAATTAAGTAGACCCAGAAATATGTTTCGGTTCAACCCTGAAAGTCGGTCTATTCACAATTAGTGATATTGTGTGTGATGCAAATAGCTTGTGTCTCCTGGGACGGAAAAATGTTATAAAAATATACTTTTCAAGTCTCTATGTGTAGCGTGTGATTGCAATTATTCAGTGTGTTTACATATTTTTACAGAAATGTTTGTTGTAAGCATTGAGATAATATTAATAGGAGACGACACCGCCTACATCACTTATGTTCCACTCAACATACGTCATGTGACGTATGTTGAGCGGTATTTTTTAATGGTTTTAAAGTGAAACGCATCAAACATGCCTTCGTGTGTGTTACGATATTGCACAAATAATACAAATAATACGGAAAAGTGCAAAGGAATAACTTTCATCGTTAAGTACCTAACTAAATAATAATTTTTTAAAACTTAGTTAGAGCAAAAAAATGGCGCACAGATTTTGTTCGTGGTGTCTCCTCCATACGTAGTAATATTATCTCAATGGTTGTAAGGGTTATTCTGAGTGTTTATTTTTGCCATTTACGATGTTACTTTTTACGGATTTTCTTTCGACTGTTACTTTTTACGGATTTTTTTACGGATTTGAAAGAGTTCTCTACATCTAATAGAGGAGCTTTTAATACAACTCCAGATGTAAATTGTAAATATCAATATGGGTTTTAGTTCAGGGTTTAGAGTAGGTATAATATTATTATAGGAACTTATTGTTTTTTTTTTTAATTAATTGTGTCCTAATTGAGTCCGGTTGATTTGGTACAAATTGTGGTATTTCGAACAGCAATAATATGTAGTCTTCTACAAATGAATAAAATCCCATAAAATTACAGCTTTCTGAAGTTATAATATTAACCTACAAATTAAATTAATACAATTTTCTTGCGCACTTCTCACTTAAGTATAAGTAAGTAGTAAAATTTAGTACCTATAGGGCCTAAAACACTGTCTGAAATTAAGAAAATAGTATTAACCTAAATAAAAGTATAAAAACGGAAAACGGAGTTTCAATTCATTCTCTGTAGCAAATAATGCTTATTTCTCGACATTGGATTCAAATCGCTGGTGTAAAATTAACTTCTGTTATAATAACCTAAGTTTTGTCGTAAAAAAGTGTTTATTGTTCCTGTTATTTAGAAAGTACTTAAAACGTATAAATAACAAATTACGAAGTTTATAATTATGAAAGCTGGGAATATTCAATTGGATTGCTTAAATAGAATGTTGAATTTGTGTCTGGTGTTTCGTAGAAAATACTGGTTATATAAAAGTAATCAATGAGTTTATTCAAACTTTGGTTATATAAAACTAGCAATGCCCTGCGGTTTCACCCGCATAGATAGCGATATCGTTACAGTGAAAAGTCTACTATAGGTCGGACTATAGGTTTAATTTTTCACCTTTCCCAAAATCACCTTTACCCCGTCACGCACTACGGCCTTTTTTTTTTTTTTTAGTGGGGAAATCTTTCATAGATACCCACGGCCTCCAGGGGAGGGGCCGTGGGTTATGTCGGATTCCTACCGACCAAAACCCCAATGTGTTCCGTCAAGACGCATATTGGTAGAATTCCTCCGTGACCCCCGCACTACGGCCTGCTCGAACAGTATACTATTTGCTGTAGATTGACACTTTTAAAAATTCGTTATATCTTTTGAATGGAATATCCAATTCTTTTCATTTAAAAAGTATTTTGCTGGTATTGAAACAGTCTATAATAAAACATCATTTAATGGGATAAGGATTAATATATGTGTATGGATAACATGGTTTGATTACTGTCGGCACTTCTATTTACTTTGAAAACGTAAAAAAGTTGTTGTAGTAACATAACTATTGAAGATGGACATATGGTATCGCGGACTTTCTTGTAGATATTGATCCATTCTATAATACCGTAGAACATTTTTTTGTTCTATCTTCAATAGATTCCGCAGCGCACGCGATGACAGAAGTTTTATTGAGGATTTTTTTACACCTTGGGTTACATTATTGCATTTTTGGTAAGGATCTCTAATTTTTTTGAACATGCAATATAGCCTATGTTGCTCAGTAAAGATGCAGCTTTCTAATGGTGAAAGAATTTTTTAAATCGGTCCAGTAGTTTTTGCGTGAAAACCATACATACATACATACATACATACATACATACTTACAAACTTTTCCTCTTTATAATATTATATAGTATAGATTGATATACGCCTTCTCATAATCCGCCAATCATAAAAATACAAGCTGTTTGGGTGCCAAAGAAATATCTATACTAATATTATAAAGCTGAAGAGTTTGTTTGTTTATTTGAACGCGCTAATCTCAGAAACTACTGGTCCGATTTGAAAAATTCTTTCGGTGTTAGATAGCCCATTTATCGAGAAAGACTATAGGCTATATACATCAATACGCTAAGACTAATAGGAGCGGACCCACGCGGGTGAAACCGTGAAGCGCAGCTAGTCATATACATATACATACACTCGAAAAATATAACCCCTCCTTCTGTCGCAGCCGGGTAAAAGTATAATATTTAAATATTGGTTTTTACATTTACGATTCTACTCACAATTTTATATTATATTGTGCTACTTATAAATATTATTATTGGACAATAATATTTATCAGTTGCAGGAGCCAGGCTCCCATTCCCATTCAAAATTTAAAGTGTCAATAACTAGGTCTTTTACCTTATTAATTACATTGAATAACTTCTTCAAACGAAAGTTATAGATGGAGAAGTATGAAATAATAAAACAAGATTTAAAAATAAGTATTTATTTATTATCAATATTATTTTTATATATTATATTCTTACAGTCTTCTGAATCACAACCACATAGAAGTATGCAACTTATATTATTTGTGAGCGCGCGAAGTTAACAATTAAAAAACAGATATAAACAATGAAATTTTCTTAAATCTCTATTAACAATATTATTAACTATTGTATAGAGAATTGAAAAAAAAATATTACTTATATATTATTTTTTTTTTAAATATATTTTTCATGGGTCGAAAGTACCCAAATTTGAGATTTTTCAAACCTTAAAAAATTCATATCTTTGAAAATATTAACTTTATCGTGAAAAGTAATTGGACCTTTTTTATTGGTATTTCGATAAAAAATATAAAAAAAATTTGTCCGGTTGAAAAATAACAATTCCTTGCAATTGTTTAAACAATTTCGGTTTAAACAATATGGCACCGGGTTGCCCCATGGCAACATGCATTTATATCATCAGTAGGGCAATTTGAAGAGGATCACGTAAAAAAATTGAGGTGGAATAGTTTTCGGTACTCATGCGCCGATTCCTCCTGGACTATGCCTGTTTGCGGTTAAAATATCATTACTAAAGTTGTTAAATTTTATAGAGAAAGTATACAATCGGTTATTCGTTATGAAGGCATATATTTATTGAAATATATATCAAAGTACTATCGAAATTTAAAAGTATCTAAATGTTATAACGTTATTTATGGATGTTAAATTTATTACTTATTTGTGATTGAATGTACGTCTCTTCAATTTTCATATACGGAAATGCAATCAATTCACATCACACACAGTATAAAACAAAGTCACTCTCTCTGACCCTTTGTCCCTATGTATGCTATAATACCTTTAGATTACGTAATGGATTATGATGCGTTATTTTAATAGATAAAGTGATTCAAGAGGAAGGTTTTAGTATATCTATACTAATATTATAAAGAGGAAAAGTTTGTAAGTATGTATGTATGTATGTATGTATGGTTTTCACGCAAAAACTACTGGACCGATTTCAAAAATTCTTTCACCATTAGAAAGCTGCATCTTTACTGAGCAACATAGGCTATATTGCATTTTCAAAAAAATTATAGATCCTTACCAAAAATGCAATAATGTAACCCAAGGTGTAAAAAAATCCTCAATAAAACTTCTGTCATCGCGTGCGCTGCGGAATCTATTGAAGATAGAACAAAAAAATGTTCTACGGTTTTATAGAATGGATCAATATCTACAAGAAAGTCCGCGATACCATATGTCCATCTTCAGTAGTTATGTTACTACAACAACTTTTTTACGTTTTCAAAGTAAATAGAAGTGCCGACAGTAATCAAACCATGTTATCCATACACATATATTAATCCTTATCCCATTAAATGATGTTTTATTATAGACTGTTTCAATACCAGCAAAATACTTTTTAAATGAAAAGAATTGGATATTCCATTCAAAAGATATAACGAATTTTTAAAAGTGTCAATCTACAGAAAATAGTAGGTATACTGTTCGAGCAGGCCGTAGTGCGGGGGTCACGGAGGAATTCTACCAATATGCGTCTTGATGGAACACAGTGGGGTTTTGGTCGGTAGGAATCCGACATAACCCACGGCCCCTCCCCCGGAGCGGAGGCCGTGGGTATCTATGAAAGATTTCCCCACTAAAACAAAAAAAAAAAGGCCGTAGTGCGGGACGGGGTAAAGGTGATTTTCATGTGATTAAAAATTAAACCTATAGTCCGACCTATAGTAGACTTTTCACTGTAACGATATCGCTATCTATGCGGGTGAAACCGCAGGGCATTGCTAGTATATAGTATTTAGACAAATCGGGCGAAGCCGCGGGCGGAAAGCTAGTTTCGGTTACTAAAACCGACATATTGACTGTCTAGAGTGATAAAAGCTAATATATTTAACGAAGCTAATAATAATTTGGAAAATCCAAAAGTGCACGCCTCATAATTTTTTTTTAATAAATATTTATTAATTATTATTTTTGTTTATTTAATAACAATTAAACCACATCGAATCAGACCCTGAAAAATGAAAGGGTTCTATTCCTGAACATACTCAAGCGTAAGAGAAAAAAAAAGACTCGATTAGTAAAGTATTTCGGTCGCTATCGTGTTAACAAGAAAAAGGATCCGCACATACAGACACACGGACGTCCAAGACAGAACTTTTTTAAACTGTTTTTTAACTAGTTTAAATAACAAAAATGACATCAAAAATATCATGAACGTTAAAAATAGTGTTTTTTCTTAATATTTGTGTGTATGTATTATCTTACAAGTGCAATGTATGATACATAAAGACATTTTAAGTTTGAAAAATCAGATGTTTTGCGCGAAGTGACAGTAGTACCCACCTCAACGCTTCGCTTATGAGGCGTGCAAAACAATACATTACAAAATCAGGTGTGAAACTGTTTAAAAATATCAGTAATGTATGGTTTATTTATTCTACCGTAAACTTAATATACATTTTGAACTTTAATGTATAGAGAAATCTCATCATAATTATCTGCTTTATCTAAGATTCCTTACACTGAAAAGCACATTTTTAATATATTCCATAATATTAAAGAAACCGCAGTCTGTTATCGAAGTCTGTGCATGATTGACAGGATTTTATTAAATTTACACAATCGCCGCGTCTGCCGGTCCTAAGTTCTAATTTAACTCCAACTTATTTTTTATGGGACCTTATTTGCATGATAAATCTTAATATTAATTAACAAAACTTTTGAAATTAACTGTTTGAGCGAACGCAAAGATTAGATGACGAGGAGAATCTTGAAAATAAAGTCAGGTTATTTAAAAAAGATTTAAGACTTAACTTTTCTGGTTTAGTATATTAGGTTACTTTTAATCTAGTGGTACGATATTTGACTGCCTCCTTGGTACAGTGGTTGACGTGTGAGCGTAGAACCGAGGAGTTCTGGGTTGGATTCCCGGTGAAAAAATATTTCGCGGTCTGGCAGGACACAGAAGGCTGATCACCTATTTGTCCCTAAACAAAATCGATCAGTCAATTCAATAAAATTCGTGACTGTAGAAAAATTCGGAAGGCAAAAGTTGTTATTTCAATTGCGTTTCCAAAACAAACTCAAAAATCTCACATTCGTATGCGAATTCCAGATTCTTTCCTACTCTATGTTTATATAGTAAAATATTTTTGTATATACGTTACGATCCTTATTAATTTTTAATTAGCTTTGATGTTTCTGAATCAGCTATTTTTACTTTGACCTATGCTTACAGGAGATTTGTTAATGACTATAATAATAATACCCAAGAAACTGAAAAAGAAATATCGTCATACATTTAATTCTTGTATTTTTCGGTGCAACTGTTTATATGTTGATATTTAATATTTAGTGTTGTGGTAGTATTTTATTCTCTATTAGAGAAATTTATGATTAAAGCTGTTATTAATATCATAATAATTTATTATTTCTTGTTGGACTGTAGCCAAAGATCCATAGAGCAATTAAATTTTGAACACATTGTAAAAAATTGTTTATTCTGTTGGAGTTATTTGAACAAAAATAAAAGTCTGTTAAACTTAAAGAATCCCAATATTATGACATATAATACTGATGTTTTTTATAGCGTTGGTAATGTATTTTTCTACATCCTAACCACATATTATGTGAATGAAATTATTTCGCCTCTCAGCTATAATTTTCTGTGACCTACATAGCGTGGAGCCCTAATAAAGCATTTCGTGCGTCACAAAATTGATAGGATTACCGCCCCCTACTGATTACTGCTTCAATCCTTATATTAGCTAAGAATTGGTATACAGGGTGTCAACAAAGATAAGAACCCTTCAAAAAATCTAAGGACTGCTGCGAAAAAATAAATTTAAAAAAGCGGTATGCTACGAAAATTGTGTCAAATTGTTTCTTGTTTTCAATTTTATTAAATGTTTTCACTGGAACTTTCGCACTTTTATTATATGCAGATATAAAAGAAAAAAACATTAAAATTGAATAACACTAATGGTTTCAATGACGTAGTTCCAACATAATTCAAAAATAAAGTATATCAAAAATACGTAGTTAATACTACTTTTTTATTCCAAATCGACCTCATATATCAGACCTGTCCGAAACAAATCTTCGACCACCTAAAATATCACCCTGTATATTAGCTGCGAATTGGTATATATTGCTAAAAGATGCCTCCTAGGCTTTGTTTAATAATAAATGAGTTTTTCCAAGACGTAATCATATGGCTTAAGGTTTATCGTTTATAAAAAGCGGCCATAAGACATTTTTCCAAGAAAATAAGTGCAGATTATCGTTAATCCTTATGTTTTTCTAGAAATGAAGGAATTATTTATATTTTTGAAACATTTTGTAAGCATAATTTTACTATTATCTCGTAGAGAAGCACTCGTGAACACGCTAGCTGTTAAATATTCAAAACGTAGATTTAAATAATAAAAAACATATTATTAGTAATAATTATATTATAAATAAATCAACGATTAATTATTGAGTTATTTATTAGGTAATATACGCAAATAATGAAAATATATTTGTGGATCTTAAGATCAATTTTAATGATATAGATATACTGAAGTAGCTTTATCGACACTTCCGAAGTAGTAATAAAACTTAGTTTAATTAGAGCAAAGTTTTATAAAAATTCATACAAATACCTTGAAAAGTATCTATTACTGTATATGTAAATGTAAGCATGTAAAACATAATGTAACAGGTCGTTATATAAAATGTAGTGAACTGAGACAATTTGCTTGCTTACAAGCTATAAAATTTATATTCTACAACCCTTATACTGTGTTTAGGAGGCAATATCGTCATATAATATCGATATGAAGATGATACGGCACATGACTCAAGTACCTTTTCTTTAATAGTTTCAAATAAAGTAAATTTTTGAGAAATCACGCTCTTTTCTTTAGCTTTTTCTGATCTTTTTTTCACACTTCCTTGTTAAGTGAAACTTCTTTGGGCGCATTGAGAGTATAATATCAAGGGTATAATCGTCATGGCATACCGACACGTCATGGAGTGAGGCAACAATTTTAGTATCTTTAAATCTTCAGAAGTTGAAGTTGAAGTTTCACTTCGAATACATGTGCGCACGCGCTTTTTTATTTAATTTATTCCATCGAATACAGCATATTAATAGTTCAAAGCCTAGTGTGAGATTTTATACAATTTATAAAATATATTATTGCAAGTTTTCAAATTTAAAATTCAACTCCAAATATGTAGAAACATAACTGTATTTCAGTGAACGTGACGGTACCGCTCCCCCTGTAAAGTGAAACAACTATCGGAAAGATCGAAAATGTTGTTTTGGGATTAAATTACTGCAAAATCTGAAAATGTATGTAAACAAATTACTACAGAACCTTACCTATTAACATTCACATTATAACATATTAAAGAATTTAAAAATAAATATTCCTATCGAGATTTCAAACTCATATTTCTTAGGAACTCTGAACTGCACCCTCAAACCAACTTACCAAAAGAAAACGTATACAAATGCACACAATAGAACTAATAATATATTGTTTACAAACTAGTCCATATAAATAAAGTCCAAGACTATAGCACTAGAAACTATCGCTTAAAGTTCCTTAATGACACCGCATTGCCTTGTAAAGCCGTAGTTTGTTACTACGTGAGATGTGTGTGCACTTCAATTTTATGAGTTGAAAATTTAATTTAACTGCTGCATTTATCCAATTGTAAGAAACACGCTGGCAATTAAAAGTAATGTTCTTTGATATTCAGAGCTATTGAAAACTATGATATTAAACGCTAGCTGTGCCCCGCAGTTTTACCCGCATTGCTCCATACTCTTGTTGGTCCTAGCCTTCCTCGATAAATGGGCTATGTAACACCGAAAGAATCTTTCAAATCGGACCAGTAAGTAGTACCTGAGATTAGCGCGTTCAAAAAACAAACTCTTCAGCTTTATAATATTAAAATAGCTTATAACATAACATAATTATAATAGATTATAACATAATATCTGTAAACGTAAAAATAAAACAATGAAGTAAGTGAAAATCATTTCAATGAGTCATTTTAAATGAAGCTTACGCTAGCAGAATATGAATGTAGCTCTTTACTTTCCTTCAGTAAAGAGTGGTGTGTAGGTACCTAATTGTGTCACTTATTAAAATTTATTTTATATAAGACAGAGTAAAGTAAATATGTATGTATATAAGCATATGTCTTCTCAAGAAAATCCTACTACCCTATCCTACTAAAATTACAAATGCGAAAGTTTGTAAGGATGTATATTTGTGTGTTTGTTACTCTTTCACGCAAACACTACTGAACAGATTGCAATGAAATTTAGCACACATATAGAAGGTAACTTGAATTACCACATGGGATAGATTTTATCCCGGAAATCTTACGGGAACGGGAACCATTCGGGTTTTTCTTTGAAAACGCGGACGAAGCCGCGGGCGTAAAGCTAGTACTTTATAAATACTAAGTCGTACTCTGTGTAAAGACACCTCAAACCACTGAATAAAATCTTCTCTAAATAAAGAGCTATCTTACCAATCCTGAATATTTTGGTCACGTCCTACCATTCCACTATTGGTTTAGAACCTGGCAAGGACTTGAACTAAATGTTACTATTGGAACCATCTAGAATGTATAATGCATAAAAGTGCAGTTAGAATTTTTAAAGACTTTAATGTAGTCAAACTTTACCTCTAAAAGCTCATTTGACACTTATTTATAAAATACTAGCTTTCCGCCTGCGGCTTCGCCCGCGTTTTCAATGAAAAACCCGCATAGTTCCCGTTCCCATGGGATTTCCGGGATAAAACCTATCCTATCTCTCAAGTTGGATCGAACTGCACATGGTGTGCGAATTTTATTATAATCGGTTAAGTGGTTTAGGAGTCCATTGAGGACAAACATTGTGACACGAGATTTATATATATTAAGATTACTTCAGAGAAGCTGTTACATAATAACAGTTTTAGGCCGATTTCAATCCTTGGTTAAAAATTAAAAATTATCCGTCCAATAAAGTATTACACGAACATATTAACATTTCACCTGTAAACTGTCTAATAAGGACAACTAGAATACATTTTTGAAATGGTAGTTTAAGGTGATGAATTAATTTTTCTAACATTTACGGCCCTTTTTAAACCTTCGTAATTTTTATATTATTAAAGTTGTCGTGATGAAAATTCTTGACAAGAAAGTTCAATAGTAACACAATACGTCTACCGTTTTAGAAACATGATTCCATGATATTTTCTCGATAGAAAAAAAATACAAAGTTCTCATTGTTATTTTTTTATAATCTCTGGCATCTTCAAAATAACAAACGTAAAGTTACGACTTTTTGGATATTAACTATAAAATATACAACCTATACGTCTACCGATTTAGAATTTTGAAATATGCGATGGTTTTGAAATAAACAAGAAATACTTGAAATTAGCGCACGACCAGCCAATATAGCGAGAGCCGCCCTGTACCTTCCTACCCCGATCGCTGCACGAGTCATTCCCGCTACGGCCGTCACACGGGGAACTTGTGTCGCTCGCGCAATCGTAAAAAAGGGTGACAACACGATAAGACAAAATGAGACAAATGGGGACAATAAAGAAAATAAGAAGAAGAAACATAAAGGTTGGAGGAAAAAGAATGCTTACAATTGGAACAAATTAATGAAGTAAGTTGGTTTTATTTTAAATTTGATGATAATTGTATTATAGACGATGTTTGATATGTACCCCTGTTTTAAGTACATAACGAATGTGTAAGATTTTTTCATTTATAGCATAGATAATCTTTTCAGAAATCCGGAATCCAGAAGGAAAATAAACCCACTGATTGTTCACAATGTGAACCCACTCCTTCGTAAGTACCTTTATTCAGTCAAAAATGTATGTTATCAACGTTCTACTGGTTTTATCGCATGATTCCATTTTTAGCAAAAAGCAACAAAGTGCAAAGAAATAAAAAATCATGGTGAACTTAGTGGAAGTATGGCGGACATAATATGGAACAGGAGCTCATTGGAGTAGTATTATATTTAAAAAAATACGAAATAATTTCAAGAATTACATTTCTTAGAAGGTGGTAGATAAGTATGTTGTATAAAGAATTTGATGTTGATATTTATTTCATTTATACTTACTACACCTGTGCGGGAAATTGCTTAGTAATAAAACAGGTTTATATTCATATTTACATAGTAATGTGAGTTTTCATTTCGAAAAATTTTGTGTAAGTATATTAAATTGAGTTCCTGGGTGATCTGGAAACACAATTGGGCCCGGAAGATGGCGCTGCAGTCACTCCTCCTAATGACATGAACCGATTTGGATGAAT
The DNA here is from genome assembly GCF_061535455.1 of Colias philodice. Lineage (NCBI taxonomy): Eukaryota > Metazoa > Arthropoda > Insecta > Lepidoptera > Pieridae > Colias > Colias philodice. Next base: position 9,449,824 of record NC_143097.1, read on the forward strand.
ATTTGTGTGCACATTTCATTTTTGTGGGATGATTGGTTGATTCGCTTTCACATTAGCTAATATTATGTATTTTTGTTGTTAGAAAGTAAACTTAATTTAATGTTTATAATACATTATTATTGGTATAAATAAGCCAGTGTTCGTCTCACATTGCTGTACCTGCCTACCTACCCTACCAGGGCCGAACTTTGTTCTGGCTATTTTATTTTGATTATTGTAATGAATACTTACAATTATAATAGAGTGCAAAAAATAAATACATGCGTCAATATATTTTGTGTTTTTTTTAAACAATTTTTTTATTTAAAAAAATATCATTCCGACCGCGGCTTTGCCCGCGTGGAATTAGGTTATATCGTGAATCCTGTTTTATCCCACAGAAGTGTTCAGTTCGGATAAAAAGTATCCTATGTGTAAATCCAGGCAATTAGCTATATTTTATCAAAATTGGTAATGTAGTCTTGACGTGATTAAGTAACAACTAAAAAAAAATATACAAATTAACATCCAAAGTTTCGCATCAGTTTTACTGTATTAGTGATATCTTCAACTCTTGACTTTGACTGAGAAGAATTAGGGTTTATAACTTCTTTCAGAAATAGTACCTTTCATTTCTGGGCATGATGTAATATCTACGTCAGCATCAAATTCTATCTAAATCAATTCAGTAGTCCGCGTTATTGAGTACCATTTCATTTTTTCAGAGTAACAATATTTTTTGTTATTTTAAAGATTATTTATAACCTGTATTATTTTGTAATAAAGTAAACATTACGAAATAATAATAATTATTAATAATGTCTAAGTAGTTGTTGGAAAGAAGATTATTTGTTTATAAGCAAGAAAATAAAACCAATAAATCAACAATTGAATAAATGTATAACAATATTATAACTGTATGACGACTCCATACATGTTTGTCCCGAGTCGGCCAGCGGCAGAGCGGCGAGTTTGCAATGAATGACTTCGCGCACACCGGCGTTCGCGATAGCGAGCTATTAGACTCCGCCCGCCAAGCAGTGGATTTTTTTTTGTGTATCGTCTTAATACGTTATTCGATGAATAAGTTTTAAGTTTTAACCAAGAATTGAAAAATTAGCCCTTAATATAATTGTATGGGATAACAACAATACGACTAAAATCGATAACAATGATAACTACCAACAAATATATAAACCTTATCATAACACACCATTAAAAAGTAAGTAACATGTAATACATACTTATTAATACTTACGCTGCATTTCCAAACGAGCGAATGCTCATTCTAACCCCACTATATCAAATTATTTTAGTGTAAACAGTCGTAGTACTCCATTGAAATGTTACATTTTTTAGGCCTAACCTTGCAGTTTTTAGAGGACGAAATTTTATGTTTTTGATGTGTAGGGGGGGTCAGTGAGGAGCTAAAACCAAGTTTGTGGGGTTGCCACCCTTGTCCCACGGCCGCCATCTTGAAAATAGCGGTTGAAATGGTTTTTACGATATATCTCTTAAACTATTTATCTGATAAAAAAAATTGTTAGCATTGTTTGTTGCAAATTAAATTTTCTACAACTTTTATCCAGTAACTTTTTGTCGTAGAACTATAAATAAAAAAGTTATAAGCGAAAATGTTCAGAAATTAGAGCTTTTTATATTTTTCAATAAAACTTTTTTTTATCAATTTACGAAGAAATGATATCAGACCATTTTTGTAGATTGTTTTTCGAGGAACAACTTTTATATACAACATTTTTTCATTACGTCAATAGCTAAGGTTTTACAGCGCTCTGAAGTGAGTACTATTTTTCAGTACTCCTAACTATACATATAATGGCTATTGGCTCTTTTCCCAGACTCCAGAACAATGGAAGCACACTGCAGAACATTTCAGCCCTGCTTTTCGACGTAAAAAAAACGCGCTTCCAGGGTTCAAGTCAGTTCAGTCAATAATTAATTATTAATAATATTACAAAATTAATTATTAATTATTAAAAATATTAAAAACAATTACTGATGACAAATTATTATTAGTACACACATAATATATGTAGGTATACTGTATAGTTAAGAGTACTGAAAAATAGTACTCACTTCGGAGCGCTGTAAAATCTTAGCTATTTACTTAATGAAAAAATGTTGTATATAAAAGTTGTTCCTCAAAAAACAATCTACAATAATGGTCTGATATCATTTCTTCGTAAAATGATAAAAAAAAGTTTAATTGAAAAATATAAATATCTCTAATTTCTGAACATTTTCGCTTATAACTTTTTTATTTATAGTTCTACGACAAAAAGTTACTGGACCAAAGTTGTAGAGAATTTAATTTGCAACAAAGAATGTTAACAATTTTTTTTATCAAATAAATAGTTAAAGAGATATATCGTAAAAACCATATCAACCGCTATTTTCAAGATGGCGGCCGTGGGACAAGGGTGGCGACCCCACAAACTTGGTGATAGCTTCACACTGAACCTCCCTACATATCAAAAAAATAAAATTGCGTACTCTAAAAAATGCAACCCCAAATGTAACTTTTCAATGGAATATAGAGCATTCTTCCGTTGTTCTTAGTGCGTTGAATGACATTGAATTGACAAGATTCTATGCAATGTTCTAATACTGAACAACACTGAATACGAGTTTTCGTTTACAATAAAATTTCACGAAGGAATGTTCTTGCTCTAGCTCTATGTTCATTTGATGTAAATGCACCATTGGAGTAACATAAGTGCTCAAATCGTTTTACTGTTCTGGAAAATTCGATACAGTTTCCAGAAAGCATTATTCGAGATTATATTAATGCAAATTATATAATTGATCTAAATTGGGACCAAGTCTTCAAGTACTAATCCATATTGCTTGATACAACTATTGATCAAAGCTAATTAGACTCATGAGAGTCAGATATTGAAGTGGCATTAAAACGTTTGTAGCACTTGACAATAATTCCTGGATTAACCTGAAATATATCAAATAAAAAGCATAATGCATCAAGGAAACATGGAATTCAAATTTAAAAAATAAACTTGTACAAAAAAATGTGATAACCTAAGGTGATAAGAGTCTAATGATGGCCAATAATAATCACACGTTCATTTACTAAATAGTACATAAATAGAGAGTACCACTGCATTCATTAAAAGAAATAACGTAAAAAGTTTGAAAAATATATTTGTAATTTCCATAAAATCTTGAATAGTTCTTGTTATTGTATTTAATTGGTTTCAAGGCCCCATTTAGTTAAAAGGTTGCTAAAATACCCTTATTTAAGTTACTTAAGTAACTAGATTGGACGTTTTAATTGATTTTAATCAATCATAGCGCTTGTAAACTGATTTCTTAATGTTTTTATTTCTAACTGGCTAACCACGACTTTGTTCAAGTTAATTTTGCCATTTTCCGACAACAAAATATGTTTAATTCAGGATCAAAATGTAAAGTTTTCTTCTGCTGAAGGAATTTTCAAAATCGATCCAATTGTTTATGAGTAGAATCACACTAATATAAGAGCCCACGACGGCCAGACTTTCCTTTCTTTCGGAAAGTTGAAAGTTTCTCTGTATATGTCTCCTATACAGATAAGAACGACCAGCGACTATCAAGTTTGGGTTGTGGTTACTTTGGCAGGAAACAGGTAGTGAAGGTGTATAAAATAGTACCTAACTTTCATTATAGTTTAAAAGCTAAATTTTATATATGTTACTTGGGGACCTATAAAAAGACATTACCTTAAGAGCCAGACAGTTTTCATGGTTCTTACATCTAGCCAGACACATTTAAAAAATAACTAACATATCATCAAATTCACATAACTACCTAAAAGCGTAACAAATATGAAATAACCCACTAAAAACATTAGTTAACTATAATTATTAAAAAAATAAAAGTATAATATATAAGTAATAAAGTTATTACTTATCTTTTACTTAGACTTATGTTGATGGAATTTCACGTATCCCGATGACTTTTTTATTTTGTCATCGAGATACGTGAAATTTCATCAACATAAACCCCCGTAAAAGATAAGTAATAACTTTATTACTTATATATATTATACTTTCATTTTTTTAATAATTATAGTTAACTAATGTTTTAGTGGGTTATTTCATATTTGTTACGCTTTTAGGTAGTAATGTGAATTTGATGATATGTTAGTTATTTTTTAAATGTGTCTGGCTAGATGTAAGAACCATGAAAACTGTCTGGCTCTTAAGGTAATGTCTTTTTATAGGTCCCCAAGTAACATATATAAAATTTAGCTTTTAAACTATAATGAAAGTTAGGTACTATTTTATACACCTTCACTACCTGTTTCCTGCCAAAGTAACCACAACCCAAACTTGATAGTCGCTGGTCGTTCTTATCTGTATAGGAGACATATACAGAGAAACTTTCAACTTTCCGAAAGAAAGGAAAGTCTGGCCGTCGTGGGCTCTTGATCTACACCGTTTAAACCAACAAAAAAATGAACACTTTCCGGTTCTGGTAGTAGGTATGTACTACCAGTCATAACAAATACCTATATCTAATTACGTACAACACATTATAATCTTCAACGTTTTCAATAAAAATACATAACAATAACAACAATTATATTTCACAAATACGACACAAAAGAAGTCAAAAAATATCCTTTGTGCATCATTTCTATAAGAACCTTACATGTTCCATACAAATTGAGAAGCAATAACCTTTGAGATCTCTATTGCTATTAATCATGTTCAAATCAAAATGCAAAACGAAAGCCTTTACGTTATTATTGGATTTTCATAGAAATTGTTTCGTGAATTTATTATGAAAGGTTCGACGCTATCTGTTACGTAGTGGAGCACGTTTGACGTTCACGAATATAAATCTTGTATGCTACCTGCACTGATTTCATTACATATTTTTAGTCTTGAAACATTTGATAGTAATTTTTTAAATAAATTTCCTGCAAAGAATACAGAATAAATATGTATAATAAATTCTATACAATCTCCGAAATACTTACCCCATCTTAATTTGTACTAATTCAGAAAATTTTCTGTTTTTTTTTTTCAAAATTACTTTTTATTGTATATGTGTAGTTTGTTTAAATGTGAACGTATATACCTAACGTTTTATAACGTTTGGTAAATAAATGACAATTATTTTATATCAGTAATTACGACTAAAAGAAATTTCTACGAACATGATTTTCTGGAAAAGTTCAATGTCACGATAGCAGCTAATATGTGCCATATAATCCCAGACACATGGATTTTTCCAAGAAAGAATATTTCTTGAAACACAGATTATATTGGGGAAATAATAAAACAAAATTAAATCCACGTAGATTCGTGGCATCATATTTTCATGGCGTTCTTTTCCGACTACGCAGTAAATATGTAATTACTAATTACAGTTTTAAGCGTGTATGAAATGATTCCGTATTTCAGTTAGTAATCACACTGGGTGGACGGATAATGAAATTATTTTGGATTATATAAAAAAAGAAGGATTTAAGCAGTTTCGGTTGTTTCTTAACGAGAGCTATGACAAAATAATATAACAAAACAAAGTAACATTTTCTTTACGGGCAATATATTTAGACATCGGATACATTCGACGACGCGGTTGGCGCAGTGGTAAAGTAACTGCCTACTGAGCCGACGGTCCCGGGTTCGATCCCCGGTCAGGGCAAATATTTGTGTGATGAACTCAATTATTTGTTCTTGGGTCTGGGTGTTATTATCTATATATGTATTTATCAAATATTATATTTATCGTCGCCTAGTACCCACAACACAAGCCTTAATTGAGCTTACTGTGGGACTAGGTCGATTTGTGTAATAATGTCCTTTAATATTTATATATTTATTTATTTATATTTATATTCAGCGTAAATGCAAGATGTACGACAGAGTATAAAATAAAATAAAAAAATACGTGTGGCACTCGAGGACTGCCGTGATAAAAGCTATTGCATAGCATCGCATCGCTGTGCCGGTTGGAGCGGGGGGTTTTAGGTTTTTTCGTTACCGAATTTTTACATTCGGTCGCCGCGCTCAAAGTATGAGATAAAAGCTATGCAATAGCTTACAAAGTTTTATCAAAGTTTTGATACTATTTCATCCATCATAGAGCTGCAAGCTGGTAAATTTAGAGTTCGATTCGGTACAAGGCTTGCATACAGTATAACATACAGAATTATATTAATTACTATGTTTCACTTCGTTTCGTCTTCTTCGAGGGACGAGGGAAGTAGGTGAACAGCCTTCTGTTTTCTGCCAGACCGAGACATTTTTTTGAAGTGAAACTTCTTTATCGGGGTTGGAAAAAAATTTAGTGTAACATTTTTTCGTTACGCGCCATCATTTTCTTATCCCTACCACGCGTGATTCGACGTATTTCTGTAAAGTTGCATATAGTAAAAATTTTTTTGAAAAATAAGGTCATAAAGAAGTTTCACTTCTTACGTGTGTACACTAGTACACGCACACATTTTTTTTCTTCGTCTCCACCGGGAATCGAACCCAGGACCCCTCGATTCTCCGTTCACGCGTCAACCACTATACCAAGGAGGCGGTCGATTTATGATTGAAATAGGTTAAATAAAACAAGAATTTTACTAAACATTTAATCGTAGCTAACAAAAGGTTCAACACATCCTCTAACACTAGATCAATTCAAAAGGCATTAATAAAAATATTCTTCGGATATAAAATTGGGAATATCTAGAGATTAAATCTATTATAATTATTAATTAATTATTGCTATCTTAATTTTAGAATTTAATTTCAATCAAACTTCTAAAATATCGTTGATTATCATACATTATTGCTTTTTGGAATTACATAAACGAAATTATTTTGTGAAATATATTGGAAACTCTTTCAACAAATAAACATTTCTATCTTACAAACTAGCTTTCCGCCCGCGGCTTCGCCCGCGTTTTCAAAGAAAAACCCGTTCCCGTAGGAATTCCGGGATAAAACCTATCCTATGTCCTTTCTCGGGTATCAAAATATCTCTATACCAAATTTCATGCCAATTGGTTCAGTAGATAAGGCGTGATTGAGTAACAGACAGACAGACAGACAGAGTTACTTTCGCATTTATAATATTAGTATGGATAAAACAATATAAATAGATGAAAAGTGAATCACTCATATTTGTAAAAGTAACAAAATGATATAACATTGTGATCATTTCATATGATTTCTTTTGATATTAACTCTAAGAAAAATACCCTTGTAACCTGAAGTACAGTCTACAGAAATATTCATAAGACGAGTGTCAAGTTTTATATTATAATAAACGTATATAATAATATTTTACATATTACCTTCTAAAAAACATTACAAAATTTTAATTTCACTTTTTCTTGAACGAACACACTCCATACTTATAGGTACATATATTATATATTTTAATTTATGTAGAACTATTATTAATAGATATTTTATTTTTCTTCGATATTAAGGCTTGTGTTCTGAATTACTTTTTTGTTTCACAGTGTACTCTTAAAAATATACAGGGTGTCCCACTGTTGGTATCCTAAGCGCGAGGCGACTTGTAGTTTTGCATACACTAATCACGTAAAAAATACTTAAACATCAAAATTACGCCAAAAATTTTTTGCTAAATTTTTCCTTAAAATTCATGTTTCCTCCTCTAACTTCGTGCAACCGGCATATTATAATGCTTCGCTAATGTGAGCATTTTGTCTATGAAAATATAATCTTAAACGATAGCTCACGTGCTGGTGTCAAAGTTGGGCGGGTTTCTTGTTATGGGTGTACACAAAGAGTTTTAAGAATTCATCTATTTGAAAAAAAAAATGCATCTAGAATTTTATAAGTATTTCTTACGTACTCAGCGTATGCAAAACTATAACCTCCTTTGAGCTTAGTATACCAACAGTGGGACACCCTGTATAATATCTTGTATATTTTTGAGTTTCGCAAAAACCTTACAAATTATCATATAAAGAAAAATATTAGGAATCATTATAACAATGTGCGTATTAATATCTATATTGTATACAATTCATAGTTCTTTGTGCTACTCAAGTTTATGTTTAATGAAGTGAAATTTCTTTAAGCGGGTTGAGAATAGAATGGCAAGGTCGCGTCATGGCAGTACCGTCACGTCACCTTTGAATCTTACCAAAGAAGTTTCACTTCTGACACGTGTGCTCGGCACACAGGCTCTTTTTTTTCTTTCACGATTGTATTTGCTTCAAGCCATCAAACCAAGGCCCAACAAAAGTGAGTCTATTGGTAATATCTAAATAGGCAAAAACTGTATAATTTCAATGAAACATGCATACATTTGCATGATAACTTCAATATTCAATTAGTAAAAAAGAGTAAAACAATACTTTACGTTAAATTTTCGCGGTTATTTTATACGTAGATCAAGTAATCATGAAAAACTGCGATGGGACATCACAAGAGTTCCCTTTCTTCATAAATAAAGTGAAATATATAATAATATGTATTCTGGTCCTATTTTGGCGTATTTTCCCAATGTTAAAAATCTGTTAAAAAGCTTTAATTCTCAATATAACACTCGCATAAAACCAAAAAAAAAAAAATTTGTGCATATTAATATTCCATACGAATGTTCAGATCTTAAAGTTTTAAGGCTACTGTATAACTAAAGACAAACTTCACAACTGTAATAAAGTTATGTTTGTGTGGTTTGTATGTATGTATAGCCTTGCCTTGAATCATGTCGGAAGTATGGACCATAAATAGTAACTAATAACACGTGTAAGGATTAATATAATAAGGCATTTTACATAGTCATATGTGATTCAATCATTAAAATATTTCTTTATTTACGGTCATGTTTTGTGAATTTCATACTGTATATGTAACAATAGGACAACAGTAATATATCTTCTTCTTCTTATATATAAAAATGAATCGCAAAATGTGTTGGTAAGCGCATAACTCGAGAACGGCTGAACCGATTTCGATAATTCTTTTTTTATTATATTCCTTGAAGTACGAGGATGGTTTTTATGTAGAGATAACGTAAATATGTACCACGGGCGAAGCCGGGGCGGACCACTAGTCTTATATATAAAAATGAATCGCAAAATGTGTTGGTAAGCGCATAACTCGAGAACGGCTGAACCGATTTCGATAATTCTTTTTTTATTATATTCCTTAAAGTACGAGGATGGTTTTTATGTAGAGAAAACGTAAATATGTACCACGGGCGAAGCCGGGGCGGACCGCTAGTAAGATAATAAATATTATTTTTACGATAACATAAGGTATATCTAAAACATGATATAGCAATTCAAACTTATTAATACATATTTTTTGAACAAAAACGTGTTTGGATTTTTTATCATGTATTGCATATTTATTACAAAATCAAAATCCATTATGTTTGTTCTTTTTAATTATTATATAAATAGCCTATTGAATCAACCACACTTGAAATACAAGTATAAAAATATAAAATTATAAAAATAATCACGTGATCAAATAGTGTTTCTTATCACAGGCAAATAAACAAGATAGAATAAACGTTTAATTTCTGAAATTTTCCCGGTAAACAAAGGTTATAACAATACTGATAAGGAAAATCTTAAAACATCAACAAAGAATAATTATTACACAAAATATTGAATTATAAAAATATGTTAGTATCACATTATATTTACAATAATAGAAAACTATTTTATTTACATGAAATTTCGAGGTACATTTATATTATTGCAATTCATTCTGGAATATTCATATAATACCAATTATTTTATCTTACTTATCAATTTGTACCGTCATTTTTATTCAATTTTTCTAATACTTTTCTCTACAATATTTCAAACTGATAGACAGTGGCAGTGCTAAAGGACTCCTAAATATTAGTGCACAAAAGAACAGAATTATTTCTATCCTAAACTTACTTTATACGGCTTCTTATAAAGATCAATGTTTTGATCAAGTCTTATAAATGTAAGAAAAAACTTTGCAAATAAATATATGTAAGGACCAGCTGGGTCTCAAATTACCAAGGGCAAAAAGTACCTACATTTCTTCTTATTTATCAAATATATAAAATAGCTGTGTTTATTTCTAACAATTTATTGTAAATACAGCTGAAGTTAGAGAACACAATTTTCATTTTAGTAGAAACATAATATTGAAAACAAAACTTCAAACTTGAGAAGAGATAAAGGTTAAGAACAATGTTGATGGAGGACGCAAAACATCAATCTTAATAAGAAACCCGACAATCGGAGAATAACGACTTAGCAGCAAATCTTGAGTGCAATGAAAATTTCGTAAAATTACAAGACGTCTTGTGGAGAGAAACTCTTATGTATTTTAATCACACTGATTGTGTCTGACTGACTTCTAAAGTTTTAAATTCTCAAACTCATTTACTTGAAAATTTCATTATGTATTACATGATTTGGTATTTTAATACGAATAAATATTATTAATTTTTACTCTATTTTTAAACGTCGTTCCAAAACGAGAGGTGCATGGCATATCTTTTTATGTTTTATTTTTCTTATTTTCAATATGCATAGGTAAGTTAATTAAAATATTTCGAAAATCAGTATGACGATTAATATGTTTTTTTCTATTATTAAAAGCAAATATCCTTTGTTTACTATTTAATATGCCCGCTTACACGTCAAAGACAACTGATCTCAGACTGATAAGATATGCTGAGATGCAGGCCCATACATAACGGTATGTAAACAACCTTCCCATATCAATTAATACCACTATAGTAACTATAAATCGCAGAAATTTAAGATTTCTTGTTGGATCACCTCTTTTTCTTTTGAACACGCTCTTATTAGCTTTACCTGTATGTATGTAACTGGTTCGTTTAGACTTTTGACGACGCGGTTGGCGCAGTGGTCAAGTTACTGCCTACTGAGCCGACGGTCCCGGGTTCGATCCCCGGTTAGGGCAAATATTTGTGTGATGAACTCAATTATTTGTTCTTGGGTGTGGGTGTTATTATCTATATATGTATTTATTAAATATTATATTTATCGTCGCCTAGTACCCACAACACAAGCCTTAATTGAGCTTACTGTGGGACGATTTGTGTAATAATGTCCTATAATATTTATAAAAAGACTTCATTTACACCCGCTTCAAACAGATTTACTTCAAATAATCATCATCAAGGATCGGTGACAATACAATATTTTACCTTATTAATGCGGTTTTTAGGATTTTTTTTATAAGTCAATTAGTAAATGGTTTGTTTGACGATATCTCATCAATACCTAAGGTACCTTTCACTGTTTTCCCAAATAATTCAGATTAGTGTTCATAAAATAAATTGACACTGTTCTCTCTCTATTTATTTCTCTCTCTATTTAAGTAGGTATAATAAAACAAAATAAAAATCATTAAATTGAAAATTGATTTAAAATATTTTAAATAGTGCACTTACACACACACAACTACAGTGAAGTGCTGAACACAAGAACAGTGCATTTCTTATTTAATTAAAAACTATTATTATATGCTAATTAATATATATTTGCGAATTATTGCACTTCAAATTTGCTGCGCAAATCGTTCTATTCTTTTAACTCTTACTATACTCCTTATAATATATATTATTCATTCAAAATGTAAATCCATAATCATAAGCGTATTCAGAGTTGGAGAATTCTTCATAAAATCATTCTAAAAATATCATTAGATAACTCTCCATATTCGTTTCTTCTCATACCTGGGAACGTCTCCAAAAGCGTACCTGGAAATAGAGATTTTTAAGTAAAAAGTTTCTGGAATACATTAAAATTGAAGAATTGAAGTAGATAGCAATATACGATTAAACGATTAAACTAATTTTTAAAGTTGTTTCTCCATAATGGAAAATTTGTTTTACCTACTTGGCTTAAAAGGGCCTTTACCACATTAAAATAACATACGATCGAAAGTTAGTCAGAATACGCAACTTTGCTGAAACAAATTAGACCATACGTACCCGGGCAATCAACCGTTAGAATTGACTCTGTGTTGGAGTGCCATCAAACGACTCCTCATTTATAAGCCGCAATTTTACCGACTCCCTTCTCAAGTTGTAACTGGTCGAAATGTGACAATGTTTCACGTCCACATTCAAAAGGTCCTCGTTTAATTCGACGCCGCTCTTTTCAACGTCCGCGGCGGCACTCGGCTTCCTTTTATGCCTGAATGAAGTGCCCCTCTGCGAGCTCGACCCCATAAAACTGTCCGTCGCCGTGTTCCCATTGAACGTTTTCTCTGATTGACAAGCCCCTAATTGCTGCAACGGTATGTTCCCTCGCAACTGACCACCCGTATCTATACACGGTATCAGTTGCTTGAACTCCTTGCGGAAGTTCTCGTTCATCCACGCGTATATGAACGGATTGTAACACGTCGAAGACATTGCTATCACATGGCATATGAAAAATATCAAAAAGTAAAAGCGCGAATGAATTGCGTAGATATAGTAGTCGTTATATAGATTTGTAACGTTCAAAGGCAGCCACGACAAGCCGAATATCGTCACCATGGCTATGAGCATTTGATTCGTGCGCCGCTTCCGATTTTTATCGAACTCCTCCTTTCTTGTATTTTTGCTCGCCGCTTTAGCTTTCGCTCTGTCGTTCAATTTGAAACTGACACACGTATAGCAAAATGCAATCACTGTGAACGGCAACACGAATTGCAGCACAGAAGTCACCGATCCGAATATACGCCGCAGTTTCTCCGACGGCCACGTCTCCTCACAGAATCTACCGATTTCCAAATCGTAATACGTCATATATATCGCGTACGGCAACGTAACCGTCACCGAAAAAGTCCATATCATAATAATAACTGTGATACAAGTCTCTATTTTCATTCTCGGTCGGAACGGATATATGATTACAAAAAACCTATCGATAGCTATAGACATAAGAGTTAAAGTGGATATGTATACGCTGCAACCTTGTGCGGAAGGCATCATGTGGCATAATAACGAGCCCCAACTCCAGGAACCCCGGAACGAATACAGGGGAGTGAAGGGGACAGCAAATAAGCAAAGTAGTATATCAGAAAGAGCTAGATTGGTTATGAACAAGTTGGTGACTGTCTGCATGGCTCTGTTTCGGATTACGACGTAGCAGACTAATAGGTTTCCGAGTAGCCCTAGAACGAATATAATGGTGTAAACGATGCAGAAACTGGTCTGGACCCATTTGTTGTCGATTATGTTTTCGTAATTGTGTATTTGCTGGGTGGGAGGCGCGCCATCTTGGGTGTCGTTGTACTTCTCCGTGACATTAAGTGCAGTGTAGTTAAGGGTGCCATTCATTCTTGTCGATCGAAGTAATTCCAGCTATAAAACTCGGCAGTATTTTCAGGAGATGTCAACTTTACGAGCGGTATTTAATGTTGGATCTGTAACAAAATATAATGCGTTTTAATGTTTCTGTTTTGAGGTTTCGCAGTATAAAAGGCATTATTGTCAAGGAGTAACACTACAGAGTTGCCTTTGATTGTAAAGTTCTATTGTTGTGATTCGAGAAGGGAATAGCTCAATAATTACTTAAGATATTAATAACTAAGAAATAAATATAATTATTAATTATCGGCTAAGTCCTTTTGTGAATTATTTAACGTATCAATGAAGATAATTTGGAACAAAAACAAGTTTAAATACAAAATTAGTATCTCTGTGATGTCATAGCAGACATGCGGCAGGTCCATGCTTACGGCGATGATCTTTAAGAAAATCTAAACTCATAAGATACCATTACAACCCTCGTTTAAAATCTTATTTGATACAACACAATACATTTTGTTTGGAATTCCATAATATCACTTTGTTAAATATGTAAAACTTATCTAATTAACTTTATTAACATATAAAATTCGTTTAATATACATATATGCTATAGCCATTGTAAAAGTTCCTACGAAACAAACAATAAGGAATTCTTCCTTTTGTTAAAGTTTTGCTATTAGCATAATAATTACGTATGAAGCATTGAACCCGATATAATTTGAAGAAAATTGGAAAGGTTATACAAGGCATAATTGATTTTCATTCTAAGCGGACGCTGAAATATACAATCGACTTTACTTGTTCAAGTACTTTGATACAAATACTAAAACTTGATAATTTATTATTGTAGTACTTTATGAGATAATTTTAGATTTGGAAATGATGTTACAAGCCACTTTTAAACGACGTTTCAAAATGGATCTGAGGTACTCAATTCTTAGCGTAGGTGCTTGTTTAGGGTACCAAATATTTATTTATGTATATAAATCAAAACTATATTGGATGCTTTTGATTTAATATTTTTTATTATATATTTTATTATATATGAATGAATTAATTAAATTTATAAATGAGCTGATTTCGAACCCTTTCTAGGTATAATCTTAATTTAAAACGTGAAAATGTCAACGATAGATTGAAAGAAAATTTAATCTTATTGCTTTTCAAGGAAGCAAGATTTGCCGAAAGGGTTAAAAAGATTTTTAATCTCCGGAGATTGAAAGCATCCTGCCATCTTATTCTTTTACCTTAATCCCAATAGTTCAGAGAATATACATTTCGATTTTATTAACAAAAACTTTTATAGTTATTATAAAAAAAATTAAAACTAGAATGAATAAAACCTTTTTGATCTTGCATACAGAATTTCTTAATGAGATTGCTTGAATATCAGTAGGTACATTTTATCAGCAAAAGAACGCAAAAAAGCCAGCAAGCAACTACGATTATTACTCACAAATCATTTTCATAATTATAGCAATAAAATATTTACCAAAACATCAAGTTATTCTTAATTACAGACGCCATGAATTTGAAATTTTACTTTTTAGCTTATAACCTACAATACACACATTTTTCAATATCAATTTTTCCCCGAAACGATATGGATTTTTTATTCTTTCAGAATGTTAGCTCCAAACGCTCGTTCCTAAAGGGTGTCAAAATTCTTCCACTTCATTTTGCTTTTATACTTTTCGCTGTGCGATCTGTCATACACACCATGTGGAACAAACATCGTCAATAACAGTGAAACGAATAGATGAACACATAGAAATAAGGCATATTTCCATGTATTCTTATCACGCTCTTATATTTTGTCAAAGAACCCACGAGAAAGATTTTTTGGTAATCAATTTCAGTATAAATCACTGTAAGGAATCAATTTTTTTTGTTAAGAAACTTTATATTACGAAGTCGCTTGTTCCATATCTGGTGTTTTTGATAACTAAAAGGTTCTGTGATTACTTATCCTTTTATACGGTCTACCAAATGCAGGGCATAATACCTGCAGGGCTTTGTTAGTTTGTATTTTTTTCTTTTTCGTTGTTACTTACATTTGATTTGAAATAAAAAGCAATATTACTTTTACAGAGATATAGTTAACTTTCAACACATTTATAGCAATAATTACACGTAGCAAAAGCAACATTTCCGCTGGAATTTTCCAGAATATCCCATCAAACTTCGAACAATACAAAATGCAAAAGTTCATCTTTTGTATTTGACACTATTTACTTTTCTATTGAAAGTAGAGCGCCAGTTTGCAGCCAACTTCGTCCCAGCTTATTTAGGTTATGAAAATAATCACAATCAGTGTGTTTATCCGACAATCTCATTTATTTTACAAAACTTTGAATTGAAAACACTTTCAAAGGAAGTGAAATGGATTAAGCTGTGTTAAAAAGTTCTTAGAATAGACGACAAATACATCGGGAATTAATCTCTTACAATACGCACATAAACAGAAGACTTTTAACTTCCTTCCTTGTTTTTAAGTACATAAATAAAATAGTTTGTTGTTCATCTTTTCCTTAAATTAATTTAAAACTGTATATGAATGCGAATATATGATATAGCTTATTAACTTCGGTAAAATAGCTACCTACCTACTGCATGAACCTATAAAATTACGCCATCACGTATGTTAGTTCTATATTATTAAAACCTCCTCCCATAAATAGCATCTAAATTCTTACATAATGCAAATTGATATAAAGGAATTCTGTTTAATTAAAACTAAATATACTTAGTGCAGTGCAGTGAAAATAAATTACGGTTCTGGTTTCCTAGGAGAAATATATGCATGCGGTAGAGCATATATAAACGTGTTTCTTCGCGTAATACTGTAAATAATGGATACTGGTGTAATACCCCTTGAAATATTCATTACAATTACATTGTTAGAATGCAATTTTACGAGAAACAAACTGTTACAAAGGGTTTTTGGAGGCTGTGCGGTGTGTAAATGATGTTTTGGTACGTGTATTTGAAAGAAAGAAAATAAAGTTTTTTATTTTAAATGATTAATATTCATTTTGAAAGACAGGAATATTTTAAACATGTAAGAAGATATTTTTGATCGTGAGGCCGGTATTGAATGGTCAATTCATTGTATTCATACAGAATGCTGTATGAATACAATGAATTGACATACAATGAAGTGCTACGGAAAATCGTAGCAATACAATGGTATTGCTACGATTTTCCGTAGCACTTCGACTAAGCTACGCACAACCTACGCCAGCAACCGAAATTCCTCTCTGTCTCTCTATTTAGAATTTTTTGTTGGAAGGTATGGTTGGACAATAAAAATTTTTGTTATAATATGAATAAAACGATTAAGTGAAGAAAGTTTAAATTCTCCCACAGAGGACAATCATTTTCTAGAGAAAACTTCAAATATTACAAAAAAATAATCTCCAAATTCTCAATTATATTGGAATAAAATATAATATGTATTTGTAATTCTTGCCCTTACCAACTCATCAAATACTATTCTAGGAAAGTTCCTATCACGCGTATAAAATCGAACAAATTCCTTTCCTTTTGGATACACTCTTTGTGCCAAATATACTCGGTCGAGTGCGAATAGACCCATATCTTGCAGAGGTTTCCTATAAGGCGGGTCTACACAGATCGAGCGGCCTATGCTTCGAATTCAAAACTCAAACCCAAATTCAAACATTTACTTATTCAATAAGACTTCTTCTTCTAGTAGCACTTTTGAATCGTCGTAACATACCTATTTTTAAGATTTACCACCGATTCGGAAAGCAGTATGTATGGAGAAGAATTGGCAAGAAAATGTTTCGCGCGGAAAATGCTTCGAGGCTGCTCGCTCTGTGTGAACCCGCCTTTATCAATTTTAACATATCAATTTTGTATCAGCATTTCCTTTGTAAGAATATTGTTTATATGGGAATGCTGCTTTCGGGGTGAGAAATGAGAAAATCGTCAGATTGTTTTGGCTGATTTGAAACATACATTTATGTTACGGTTTCTTATACGGTGAATACAGGTTAAATAGGTATAGGTCGTATATTATACATATGTATAGGTAGTTTATTTTCCAACTCTAGTTTTCTAGGATACTATTAATGAAAAATCCCTGTAGTTTTAAGTGTTTATGAATACATGTTTTTACAATTGGATTCAATTTATATAAATCTTATGGTATTGATTCGCTCATAAAATATTTGGTATTTTTACGTACCCATATTGTATCCTTAATAGTACAATTTATGCCTCAAATGTAATAAGACAGAGTTAGTAGTTATTCATTACAACGAATAGCAATCAAATATATTATATAGTTAATTAGGAATTATCATAAAATATATTTGAGTCTATTCTTCTGTTTCAAAATAGAACATGCAAGTATAAAAACACAGAACAATCGTCGAAATATTCCGGTCATAATGCGACGTTTATAATTTATGTTAACATTATATTGCAATGCTAAAATTATCATAAAACTTGAATAATAATTACCATAATCAGTTTAAGATATTCTCATCAACATTTATTCCAATTTTAAACCTTAAAATGGGGATATCAAAATTTTTAGGTTATGTCACAAATTTACTTACAAAATGACAACCGATGGGTCCACTGCGTTATTTCTTATTTATGTAACCAGCCAGTATCACTAATACTAAAACCATAGATTAAAAAAGTAGGAAAAATAAGTATTAATACATTTGTTTTTGCGAGGTGTCAGCATCATAGCATGACATGCGCGGGACAGGTTTGACGCATGCGTAGTAGCATCCAACACAGGTAATTAAAAGTGTTAAATTTCCGCTCACCGGCGTTTTAGGGCTTGACTTTGTATACGATAATGAAAAATACGGCGTTCGATCGAATAACTTTGGTACGACAACGTTTATTAGTACCTACGAACCATTTGAACGAATGAATTTTTATATTTTACCTCTAGTTAAAAAAAACGTGGCAATATCACAACAGTAATTGTTTAAAAAAATTATATTTAAAAAGCTCGCATATTTATAAACATAAAAATATATTTTTTTTTTACCACCACACAAGTTGTCGTAGTCGTCTAAGCCGTAAGCTTTCAACCTGGATCATTTAACTTAGCAACAAAACATAAACAATTTATGAGGATCAACGTAAATCAAAATGGTTTTACGTTTTTAATTAATAGTTGCTTGTCAAAATACATCAACGTAGACACCACGAGCCTACTCGTGTAAGTAATATCAGCCCAAAATAACATCAAAGGGTCTTAAAATAATTCTGTGGCTTCCTTCAGCATAGTATATATAGCAAGCAGAGATAATTAATACTATATGAGATATTGTAAATCAATAAAATAGTAGCTAATAATAAATTTTTTGACATTTGAAGACACACCTTGGGCTTTAATTATTGTTTCTTATTCCACGTTACTTCAATTTTTTTATATCTCAAAACGCAAAAGCAAAATGGCCAATGATAAATATTATTGGAAATTTCAAATGCATTCAACGAAACAAAATCACTATAATGATAACAATTAAAGTAACAGAAGAACATTCTACACCCTCAAATACACATCTATAATTTAAAACGTCACCACATACCTAACACAAACCGTAAACATTCTAAAGTCGATAATATTTTGCAGCATTACCAAGGCACTGTCAATCTCGGATCTTATTCAAACAATTTCGCGCTAATTTTGTTCTTGTTTGAGGTATAATTACGAGGCGATTACTTGCACGCCTCTTTGCTATATTCCATACCTATGTAGAAGATCATTAAAATGGCATACAAATCGTAATATACAAATTTGTGACGGCATGTGTGTTAAATGTATTTAATGCTTGTTTACAAAGGTCTTCTTCCTTGCCTTTGTTATTTGAGATGAGCACATCTAAGACATTTTTGTCGGTATTTAGCAATTTGAGGCTATGTTTATTTCTATAATTAGGTAGAGATAAACTACGATAACATGGCGCGCCCCTCCAAAATTCAAAACGTTTGAAAGTATTTGTGAAAGTATTTACAATGCACCACCAAGATTCATTTATTTTTTTTATTTTATTTTTATTTATTGAGGTCATCCAACACTTGTCACAACAATACTTATTATATAGGTACAAGTTACAATAAAAAATTTTGACAATTGAGTATTTGAATAAAAAAAAATTATTGATTTTTTTTATGTATTTTGAAACTTTATTATTAATAATATTGATATTAAATGAAAATAACTTCAAAAATTTTTTTTTCCGTTAATTATAAGCAATTAAAAATTGATGAAATTTAAATTAGAATCACGTGACTACAAACGCGCCATGACTGGTCACCATAGTTGTGACGTCATAATGTTATAGCTATTAACTGCAGTACATAGCGTTTACGGCTATTACACATGACTAGACAATAATATTGAAAATTTATTGCTAAGATGCGATTTCTTTGTTGGTTCCGAATTAGTTAGTTAGTTACGAAAATAATATTCTTGATGTTGATATATTTATGATCACCGATTTTTGTCAGGAGTTGCCTTTGTAGTATTCGTACATAATGGTACAAAACGATAACTTTTGAGGTTCACCATTTTTAATATACCTAAATTTAAATAATATAATTAACAATTAATATAATTAATATGTAATTTAATAATGACAACAAAATTAAATAGATCAAAACACTGTATTTATTATTAACACGCTTTTATTAGCTTCACCTGTATGTTTGTATGTAAGTAACCGACTCCTTTCGAAGTTTCGACCCGATTTTGACCCACTTAAAACCGACGGATTTTGTTCAAATTTTGAACACTTATCAAGGTCCGATGACAATACAATAATATCATAAATTTATCCTTTTATACTGATAAGGATCGCCAGGATCAGCTTAAAACATATGTTTGTAAGTAACCAATTCTCCTTTCGATTCGATTTAGACCCACTATAAACCGACGGATTTAATTTAAATTTTGTATACTTATAAAAACCCGGTAACAATACAATAATTTCATGAATTTATCTTATTATCCTGTTTAGTTTTTCAAACTATATTTATTTTTCTATCAACTGCAATGAGTGAAAACTAACATTATGACGTCACTCGCGCTCGGGTGACGCTTCGCGAGTTGTCGGCGTGTCTTCGGTACTGGATTCAAAGACTAATTTTTATTTTGAAATAACTTTTGAATTATTGCAAAAAAATAAAAATAAAAACAGTTTTGTTATAAAACTAATATATAATCTTTCCATTTATCACAAAAAAAATTTTCATTCAAATACTCAATTGTGACAAACAATTATAGGACAACACAACATGGAAAAAAAAATAATAATATCTAATAATTACGTTTGAGTCAAGTCACGTCACAAAAGGAAAAGAATACAAACCAAATCAAGACAAATCTTTGAAATATTTACGTATTCTATGACAGTTGTCGTGAAAAATATCAATACAATTGGCATACTCATTGACTAGTTTACTTAATCTACAGACGGGGGAATTTCGGCCAAAAACGGTCCTACGCAGAGGAGGAACCAAAGGTGTAATTTTATTGCGCGGGTATCTAGAAGGAACTCTGAGATTAAATTTATTTAACAATTGCGGACAATCAATTTTATTCTGAAAAATTTTGGCTACAAAAACAATATCTGAAAATATGTAACGATTTTCGAGGGATGAAATGTCAAAATGCGACAAGCGCCTTTGGTAAGAGGTGAGCCTTTTATGAGATAACCTGCTGGAGTAACTCAGGTGCCATAAGAATTTCTTTTGTATGCGTTCCAGTCTTAAAACGTGAGTCGCGTAATGTGGTCTCCAGACAACCGAGCAATATTCAAGAATACTACGTACGAGACTGTTGTATAACATAATCTTAGTTTTGGAGTTATGAAATCCTTTAGAATTTCTTACAATAAAACCCAACATCTTTGAAGCACGATTCGTAACATATTCAAGGTGATTAACAAAAGTTAGTTTACTGTCAAATAGCACTCCCAAGTCTTTAGTAACAGAATTCTCCTGGATTTCCATATTGTTTATGTGATATTTGAAAGGAATAGTTTTAGACTTTCTAGCATAGCGGATGGAAAAACATTTTTCAGTGTTCAATTCCATACCATTCCTACAGCACCATAAGGCTAACTTATCAAGGTCCTCTTGTAGTTTCAGTGCATCTTCAAAGCAATCAATAATTCTACAGAACTTAAGGTCATCAGCATACATGAAACAACGTGAATTAACTAATATTTCTGGAATGTCATTAACGAAGAAGTTAAAAAGAACAGGACCTAGGTGTGAACCTTGAGGAACTCCCGAAGTAACATTGTGTGGCAAAGCATCAAACCCGTTAACAGCTACAAAAAATGAACGATCGCTTAGATAGGACTTTATCCACTTCAAAAACAAAGGTGAGAGTCCATATCTACATAATTTCTGCAGCAAGATGTGATGTGGAACTCTGTCAAAAGCTTTGCTAAAGTCAGCGTAAATAGTGTCAATTTGTTTATTTGAATCTAGATCGTCGATAATGGTTTCGGTAAAATCTGTCAAGTTGGTCATAGTAGATCTATGCTGAACAAAACCATGTTGGTGAGAAGAGAGGAATTGTTTGAAATGCCTAGTGAGAGATGGACAAATGAAAGACTCAAATATCTTGGCAAAGGTGGAAAGAATTGATATGGGCCTATAATTATTTATTAGTTCTTTTGAACCAGACTTATGAATAGGTATGACCTTAGCCACCTTCCAGTTTGTAGGGAAGAAACCATAACTCAAGGAAAAGTTAAAGATTCTCAAAAGTGGCTGTACCAGATTTTCAGCACATGCAACAATGAACTTAGGATGTATGCCATCCGGTCCAGCGCCCTTAAAAACATCGATAGCCTTGAGTTTCTTTAAAAGAGGCTCATACTCAATACGCGGTAATGTCAGGAGAAGGTCGTTATTCACGGAAATTATAGTTGATGGCTGCTGTTCTTCAACATCGGGATCTCTCTTCGAATAAACAGACCCAAAATATTTAGAGAAAAGCTCGCATACACGAACACTATCTGAGGAGGCTTCATCACCTAGAGACATGGAAGGTGGATATGCACTATTACCTCCTCGTTTGGACTTAATGTAAGACCAAAAGTATTTAGGGTTAGAATGAATTTTATCTTCTACAGATCTAATGTATAGATTATAGCAAATATTTGCAGTTTTAGAACATCTAGTGCTAATTATGTGCAATTCGATTTTATCTCTAGGATTGTTGTACTTCCTGTAACGCTGTCTTAATTTGAACTTCTCCTTTAACATTTTTTTAAGATTATTATTGAACCAAGGAGGATATTTATTATTTTTGGACTTAATTTTAGGCACGTATTTATGAATGGTATTCCTAATCTTAGCATATAAAATATCCAACATTGAATCTACGTTATCAAGGTCACAAAACAGTTCATTCCAATCACAAGTGCTAAGTTCGTTGTTAATAGACTCATAATCTGCTTTAAAGAAATTAAATTTACAAGCAAACCTATTATAAGGAAGTTTAGCTTCAATTTTATTGGTAACTACTATATCGAGAGGAGGATGATACTTATCAAGGTTACACAGTGGAGATACAGACTCAATGACGCTGCAAAGCGGCACGTTATTAGAGATCACTAAATCCAAAATTCTATTTGTTGAATTAAGGACACTGTTGTGCTGCTTTAAGTGGTTTAGAAATAAGAAGTCGAGTAAAATTTGACAATGGTTGGGCGCAATGTATTCATGTGTACCAACTAAGTCCCAATTAATATGACCTAGATTAAAGTCTCCAAGTATTAAGTGACCATACGACAATTCAAGTAACCTATTACAATTTAATTGCTATAAATAAAAGGCTTAATGTAGTTCGTAAGTATCAATGGGAAAGTGTGATTGAAGATCTTTGGGTGACGATTATCCCATCCCAATCAAATAATAGGCGTATACATTTATGTTTATGTTACTTACCACCAGATTTAACTTTACCCTATATCAAAAGTTTTTATCAATCTATTCATAATATAGTTCTTCAATCTGATAATACTGACGAATTTATATGCCTTGGTGACTTTAATACTACTAATATTGATTGGCTGAAAAGCTCCGATAATTTCTCACTATTACCTTCTAATCCACGGGATCAAAAAGCTAACCTTCTCTTAGAATCTATTAATCTTTGCAATTTTTACCAATTTAATCATATTAAGAACATTAATAATCGTTATCTTGACTTAGTCTTATCAACAATAACTAGTGTTTCAGTAAATGATGCAGACCCCATAAGCCGAGTTGACCGCCACCATCCCGCATTGTCAGTTACTGTAAATTATACAGTTAATCACTGCCCATCACCCCGCTTCAAACAACCTAAGCGTCCCAATTTTAATAAGTGTAATTTCTCGCGTGCTCGGTATGAAGTTTCTCAAATTGAATGGAACAACGTGCTTTGTTCCAACGATATTGACGTCAACGTCGATATATTTTACGGCATAATAAATAAAATCATTCACGATACATGCCCTTTAACATCCAAAAGAACCGATGAATTTCCCTTATGGTTTACGCCTGCATTGAAACGATGTGTTCGTGAAAAATTAAAGTATCACAAAAAATTTAAAAAGTTTAAAAATCCACGCGATTACGATACATACTCTCTATTACGTCGTCGCAGTAAATTGCTTATTTCTAAATCTTATAATAACTTTATCTCCTCAACTGAAAGTGCCTTGCAGGATAATATTAAATGTTTTTGGCGGTACGTTAATGATAAGAAATCTTCCAAGTCCTCAATTCCTAAGACGATGAAGTATGGTGATCTAGCATGTTCTGATAGTAGGGGGATATGTGAGTTGTTTTCTAATTATTTTAATTCTGTTTATCAAGGCGCGCAATCCTCCACTTCATCATTTACCGATAATACATTCTCTGCATCTTTAAGCAACTCTGTACTCAACAACATCGCAGTCAGTAAGCAGAAGATTATTACAACAATTCGAAAACTTGATGTGCGTAAGGGAGCAGGACCAGATGGAATACCACCCCTCTTTATAAAAAATTGTTGCAAGGAATTGGCGATTCCATTAACGATCATGTTTAATCAATCCCTGAAGACTGGTACATTTCCTAGGGTATGGAAAACGGCTCACATAATACCCATTTTGAAGTCTGGTGACAAATCGAGCTGTGAGAATTACCGACCGATTAGCATACTATCTTGCCTGGCTAAATTATTTGAAGCAGTAGTCTACGATACACTGTATTTTCATCTCCTTCCCTTGATTTCTCCGAATCAACACGGATTTATAAGACAACGCTCGACAACTACAAATCTCCTGACTTACCACTCATATTTATGCTCTGCTTTTGAAAAAAGACAACAAGTGGACGCCATCTATACCGATTTTTCCAAGGCTTTCGATAGAGTAAACCACATTATACTTTGTAATAAACTAAGTGCTTGGGGAATACATGGTAATTTACTCCGATGGATTACTTCCTACCTGTCCAACCGTAGTCAGCTTGTTGCTCTTAATGGCTCATTATCCTCACCTGTTCTAATACCTTCTGGCGTCCCGCAAGGGTCCCATCTCGGACCCTTACTCTTTATCGTATTTATCAATGACCTCATCGACAACTTAAAATGCCCATCTCTTATGTATGCTGACGACTTAAAGGTATTCTCCACAGTGGCCAATATTCAAGATGCTTATATACTACAAAATGACCTAGATTCTATAGCGAAATGGTGTGAACTTAACCAAATGACCCTGAACGTTAATAAATGTGCTGTTATAAGCTTTACGCGAAAGTTTATCAAATTAAATTTTAATTACAGTTTTAACAGTCAGGTTCTTCCTCGTGTTTCCGTCATTAAAGATCTCGGTGTTTACTTTGACGATAAATTGTCTTTTAGAAGTCATTTCGATGATATTATCAATAGAAGCTCTCGTCTCCTTGGGTTTATCTCAAGGATCACGAAGGGTTTTAAAACACCATCTAGTCTTTTACATTTATTTGAAACCCTGATTCGTTCAATCCTAGAATTTAACTGTGTCATATGGTCACCGCACTATACAATTCACATCAAACGCATTGAACGACTTCAGAAGCGTTGCTTAAGGCTGGTTTCACTTCGTTACCACATCGGTCGAAGTGGATCTAGCTACGAAAGTCTTCTTGAGAAATTTAATCTTGTCTCGTTGGAAAAGCGTCGACAGAGGCTAGAACTCATAACACTCCATAAAATCGTTCACTCATCTATTCACTCTCCGTCACTACTGTCAACTGTTAATTTTAATGCTTCATTTCGCTTCCGGACTAACAAAACTTTCTCTTTACCTTTAACCAGGAATAATACCTCCTTTTATAACCCCATATCTCGTTTCTGCCGTTTGTACAATGATTTATCCACAAGATTCCCCGATTTTGATATATTTGATCATCGAATAAACATATTCAAAGAACATGTCTGTCGAATCTTGAAATGATGTCCTAGTTTTGTTGTTAATGTATTGTGTAATGTAACCATTATTTTTATTGTCTTTCTTTTATATGTAATATTGAATTATCGAATTTTTAAATATGAATTTATTGTAATACGCTTTAGATAACTTTAAGCTGTATCCCATTGTAGTATTGTAATTGTACACATTTTGTTGGGTTGCGATCTGCTCGTAAAATTGATGTGGCGCCTATGGACCCGGCAAGATCGTAGCCTGTTGTGTGTATTTAATTTGAATAAATAAATAAATAAATAAATAAATAAATTATCTAAGAAATGTTCCAGTATCGAACGATCCACCGGAGGAGGCAAGTAAACGGCACATATTGCAATATGATGAACCGATTGCGACAAAGGCCAGTCCAGTATAACCCAGAGATCTTCAAGCTTAGTTTCCCATTCAGACTTACGCCTCGAAGTTAATTTTGAAGAAACAGCAATAAGTACCCCACCTCCATCTTTTTTTGATGAGAAACTGGAATCGCACCTATCCTTTCGATAGACAGTATAACGGTCGTCAAAAAGCTCACTACTTTTTCATGATTCACAACGCATGTGTGCGTAATGAGACGGCCGTCAAACAAAAACAAATCCACGGATTTGTTGCTCGACTAGTCACGCTCTAATCGCTCATTATTATTAGTAATGGCGCTGCACTGACGTATTCTATGAAAACGACACGTGCGTTGTCTTGGGCGCTCGGCAACTTATGATTAGTTGACTGTTGACCAACAAATCTGGACGTAAAGTACTAAAGACGAATAGGTACGTATAACTACATACAAACTCCTTCGTAAGGATGTCACTACACACATTGAAACAGTAATTTGGAGGGGCGCGCCATGTTATCGTACCTAGTTTATCTCTACCTATCTACTTATCTTATGAACAAAAATATTTTGCGAGAGGCGTATACGATATATTTAGCTTTGATTGACTTGAAGTTTCTACCATAAGAGACAAATTAAGCCTCAAGTAAGTCAATTAGCCTGATCTTAACGTCGATACACTGAGACAGTATATTGTGGTTCAATTACAGAATTATTCACGTGAATACGTCTGTATTTGCCACATCAGTGGAAGGACAATTAGAATACTAGTAATAATCTTGGGATCTATCTACGTCCAAAATTTAATTAAAGCCTTCTATACCTAGAGGATCACAGACGCAAATGTAACGTAACCTTGTTAACTTATCTATACAAATATTATAAAGAGGAAAGGTTTGATTTTTTGTTTGTTTGTTTGTTTGTATGAATTGAATAGGCTCCGAAACTACTTGGCAGATTTGAAAAATTCTTTCACTGTTGGAAAGCTACATCATTTCTGAGTGACATAGGCTAGGTTTTATCCCGGAAATCCCACGGGAACGGGAACTATGCGGGTTTTTTTTTGAAAACGCGGGCGAAGCCGCAGGCGGAAAGCTAGTGGAAAATAACTTGCGTAGAACATGGTCATATTCACGACCTATACTCTTATGTATAGGTAAGCTATATTTTAACCGACTTCTAAAAAAGGAAGAAGTTCTCAATTCGGCCGGTATATTTTTTTAACGTTTACCAACTTAAAATAAAATACTAGATGACCCACACAACTTAAGTTATATGCTAGGTGGAGAATAATTAACAATTGAAAGGAATATTTTTAGCTACTATTGGTAGCGTGATGGCCTTTAGCGTTATGAGCTTTATAGACTATTATTAAAAACAAAATTCATATTTCTTCTTCAATTTTAAATTATTCATTAGTTTAGATAAAGATTATTATTCACTTCACGTATTCACGTCTCACACGGCCTAATCGTAATCTACAATGAATTTCTTTTATATTTTACGCTTCTAACCAAGCTAAACAAACTGAAACTAGCCTTCAGAATAAATAGCCTTTTAATCTGTGCATCGACAGAACAAATATCGCAGTGGAAGTCCCTAGCGTGTGTTTATTAAAGACATTGTACGGAAAGTGAGTCGGAAATCGCAAGCCTATTTTCCGATGAGATATTACGTTTATATCACTGTTTTTGTTGTAACTTTTTGCAACTATTTAAGAACAATTGTGGCAAGAAACAATATGTAATATTTGTATTCATTTAAATATGTGTTCATTAATTAATATTTTGTATAATATTAGTATATTGAATTGTTTTGATTACGTTTCTATAAAATTTATTAAAAGTTGAAACTTGCTTGTTTGTATTTCGATTATTTCGCTTTAAGAACTTTATTAAAACAGCAAGACTTTTTATTAAGTAACGTTCTCAAAACAACAGATATTCTCTATCCGTAGCGTTTCTTTTTTTGCATTGATTTTATAAAAAACTAGCGGTCTGCCGCGGCTTCGCCCGTGGTACATATTTTGCAATAAAAGGTAGCCTATGTTCTTTATCAGGGCCTAAAAAATGTCTGTGCCAAATTTCATCAAAATCGGTCCAGTAGTTTATGCGTGAAAACCATACATACATACATACATAATTACAAACCTTTCCTCTTTATAATATTATATTAGTATAGATAAATCTTATTTCCTTATTTTTTTCATAACTTCCAAACCTTTCAATTGAGTCTTATTTGCTAAATAAACACAACCCACTCGGTATCAGCCAAACTCGCTAATGGAGTCAAATAAGAAATTATTGAGTTCTCCATCAGTGTCGACTTTCAGCTAACTTACAAAAGGTTGATCCATCATGCCGAAAACTTTTTAATATTTAAACATAACTTTGAGGTCATGTAAATATTTTTCTAGTGAACTTTGGATTACTCTTGACGTACGTTTGGACGTTCCTCGTATGAGATAACATTTTTCTTCTTACTGTAATAGAATTTATAGAGTAATGGAATCAAAGTAATGTAACAAATATGTTAAATTATGTCTGCAAGCTTTAAAACTTTTATATTGCAGTTGAAATTCATCCAATTTTTTTTTAATTTTTACATACAAGAAAAACGATAGATTTTTATGTCAAGGCATGACCAATTACTTATAATCCTACAGACACGTATGACAAGCGTTTCTAACCACTACGTGATTGATCGATGGAGGTGAATGACAAACGGCCTGGCGATCGGTTAATCAATTTTTTCATCAAATGGCTTGTCATGCAGCATGACTGTCTCTGCCCTTTATTGTAATGAAATTTAAGAGGAGTTTTTTTTCTTTTGTTTATTTATAATTGATCAAGTATATCTGCTGTAAACTATATTATAGATTCTATGTAACTACATAGAAGGTTATACAGGGTGTACCTAATCGTTAAATGTGCACAGGCGATTATTCCGTGAATATTGCAGATATCAAAACTTTACTTGAGAAGAATGACAATTATAACTTTTTTTAAATATAACGAGAAATATCTAAAAACACTCTTGCCTTGATAACATCTAGATTATACGTTTATGTAAAAAAACCCACTGGCAGAGAATTCCAATCCGTAGCAGTTAAATTTTATGTTAAAAACTTATACTTTTATCAATGTAAGAAGTTACTCCTCCAGGTTTGTTGTATAGGATTTTGTATGTAGAGTAGTGTCCGACCGAACTTTCGGTTTCGGTTTCGGTTTCGGCCGAGTTTCGGCCAAAAATCAAGTTTCGGCCGCAGTTTCGGTTTCGGCCAAAATCGGCCGAAACTTTTGCCGAAACCGAAACTTATTTCGCAAGTTCAGTGAACTTAGTTCACACACGTTCACGCTCGCCTAACTTCGTTTTCCTCGGCAACGGTAACCTATTAAAAACTCGAATTTCTATTACCCGAATCTTAAAACCCCGAAAACGGTTGTTAGAACTTTTAAAAGACAGATGTAATGAATGACAAATTTTTAAAATTCCTTTTTTAATTTCCCAGATGAATCAATTTCCAGATGAACCAAAACCAGATTTTTAAAAAGTATTTTTTTGTTTCCCGTATTCTCATAATCCAGATCTCATTATACCAGATTCTCAGAATACTTTTTTTTGTTTACCATCGTACCATTTTCCAAATAAACTATTGCCAAATTTTCATAATCTTTTTATTTGGTTCCCATATAATCGTATAACAGATAAACTATTGCCAGATTTTCATAATCTTTTTATTTGATTTCCATACAATCGTGATTATACCTTTACTATCGACTGAAAATAAACATTGTCAGTAAGTAAATTTATTGTTTTACTTGTCCATTACAGACCGGTTTTAGTGTCAAAGTCGACTCAGTAGGTTAGGTTTGAACTACGACCCCCACGCTAGAACTGACTCGCTATTGTTTTACTTGCCCATTACAGAAAGGTTTAAGTGTCAAATTCGACTCAGTAGGTTAGGTTAGGTTTGAACTGTGACCCCCCATGCACGAGCCGAGCGAGCGAAGCGAGCGTGCCGCGGCAGCGGCCGGCGAGTGCCAGAACCGACTCGCTATTGTTTTACTTGCCTATTACAGAAAGGTTTAAGTGTCAAATTCAACTCAGTAGGTTAGGTTAGGTTTGAACTGTGACCCCTCACGCAGAAGGATTTCGTTTCGCTGGATATCGTTTATTTGAATTTCAAAAATCTGGACATTGTTTGTCTGGATATCAATTAACTGTATTTCAAAAATTTGTGTTTTAAAAATCTGGCTTTCGTGCATATGGATTACGGTCATCTGGATTTTGTGCATTTAGATTTCGTATGTCTGGATTTCATTCGTCTGGATTGTAAAACGTCGTACAAATAAAGAAATGGGCAAATGAAATTCGGAGTTGCGATTATATGACAAACAAAACTTCGAAATTTTAAAATTCGGGGTTATGAAAAAATGTCCAAACGTTTTCTGGATTATGATATTCGGAATATTAAAATTCGAGATTAAGATAGGTAACCCTCGGCAACGCTTTGACGGACGCTGTCAAAACGTTGGTTGACCCACGCTGGTGGAAACAATTTTTGATTATCTATGTTGAGATTGGAACTGGGTGTAATAGTAATTAATAATTATTATTTTTATATAAGAGGTACCTAAAAGAGACTGATTATTCTTCTAAAGTCTTCTAAGTACAAATACCAATCCAAAGTATTAAAGACTCTTTAATAAAGAGAAAGATCTCAAAATACCAAAACTTAAGTATTTAAAGTAACAGTAACAATTATTGATTTGATTTAGATGACTGATTTTACTGAGAACTTAATTTGAAAAAGTAATAAAAATTAAAATTGTTATTATTAGATTTGATTTGAAAAATATTATTTTTTTATTTTATATTAAACTAGCGGTCCGCCCCGGCTTTGCCCGTGGTACATGTTTACGTTTTCTCTACATAAGAACCATCCTCGTACTTCAAGGAATATAATAAAAAAAGAATTATCGAAATCGGTTCAGCCGTTCTCGAGTTATGCGCTTACCAACACATTTTGCGATTCATTTTTATATATAAGAAAGATAAATGATTACAACAAATTTAATATACTATGTTTTCATTTCATGCCCTAATTAAGGCAAAATAATAGGTAAAATGCACCAAAGTTCAGTATTTTTAGAAATTTCATACTTGACCACGTGAGTTTCGGTTTCGGTTTCGGTTTCGGCCGAAACTGAAGCCACGGCCGAACATTCGGTTTCGGTTTCGGTTTCGGCCTGGAAACCAGTTTCGGTCGGACACTAATGTAGAGATTTCATTCTAACAATACAGCTGTGCCACAGTATAACAATAAAAGTGCTCCAACACGATACTACATTTGTAAAGTCGAAATATAACATAATAACTACGTAGAAACTTAATTTCCTTTACCAATAAAATGTAACTACATCGTTTAGAAGTCATTGGGGCAAATGAGAAAAACTTAAAAGACATTTGAATACCATTTTGTGTGAAGTGAAATCTTTCTCAAAATCCATAGAATTAAGCGATATGGCAAGACACATTAAATTTGAACTCAATCGTTTGGGATAATCTTTTTTATTATCATAATGGTACTGTTTCTTTTTATGAAGGGATTTGAAGTGCTATTTTTCGTTAATAATTATATAGAAATAGAAGATTAAAATATGAATAAATTAATACCAAGGATTTTTTAGTCACATCACCTGCGAATAATTAAGATCCTTGAATAAAATTTTGACAGATTAACAAGGAAAAAGGACGAAAAAAGTGAATCCTTACAACTTTTGCTCTATCGTACCAAAAGTGTTCAAGTGCTATAAATTTACGACCACTGACATAAATGATAAGCGGAAAATTATAATATCTTGAAGAGAACAAGTGTAATTCCATCTATGCTGCTAAATTTCAAAACCAACATAAATGCGAGCTATATATTCCTTGTGTAATCTATTATTAATTGTAACGTTTAAAATATTTAATCGTTATGAAACCTGTTCATAATTGCTCCAGAAACACCACATAATAGACAATGCTAGATTGTATGGGAATTATTTTACATTTTTTTAGGGCGACTATCCACCAAACCTTATTTTTTAATTACAAACCAAAAATTTAACGACATCTTTTCCTATAAACTCAGTCTGAACTAAAGCATTCAGTAATATCTCCAAATTCAAGGTACGTTTACACTTACACGTGCCACAAACTTAACATGTATACCGCGACGTACGGCTGATTTTGTTATTAATAATCCTACATAAGATCCTCGGTGTTGCCAACGTTTATTCGTACCATAATCACTTAACCTCGTGACGTGACCAGAATTACTGAGAATTTTAGTGTCGATATAGCTCCAAATTGGAAATATAGAAGATTTAGCGTGTTTCTAATGGAGCTTTGTACGTGTAGCTTGTATTTTGTAATAAAGGAATAGAGGATAATACTTGTATTATAAACGGTATCAGAGAATAGCTCATAGTAATAAGTAGATTAAATTAACTTGAAAATTTAAATTGAACTAAGCTTGACTAGTTTCTAATGTCCTTGTAGCGACGACAAGCCAATTTACGAGTAACCGAAATATTTCAAGTGTAGTACCTACTAAGAAAGTTCCCACCATAGGTTCACACGGTAACTCGTATATAAACAGTTCGTGCGCTATGCATGGACAGTTAAGGGCTTGTCGGGACGCGGTTTGGTCGCATTAGGTCGAATATTAATTACATACGAATAAATATATGTAGTTAACGAAATATAACCTTTACGTAGTTATTCATCTTTTATTACACCCGCACATGACAAGCCCCTACATTGGTGACTCCTACATTGGTGACTCCCGACGAAAAGTGAACATTATTAGTGAATTGCATAGATATCGTTTGTTAACAATTAAAAATGAATCCGGCAGTTCCAGTTACAGCAGTTTCGTCGGTACAGTTAAACCTTCTCGAGCAGTTAGCACAATTAAAGCAGCGGGTAAACCAGCTGGAATGTGCAGGCTCGAGAGGCAAATCGTTTAGCGGTCGAAAGTACGGAAATCGCACGCATCGCTCCGCATCCCGAAGTCGCGATCGTGCAGGGATATCAAAACAGAAAAATCCCAATTGGCTATGTTTTTTCATTACTGCTTTAAGCATATCGCCAGATTGTACTATCGTCAACCTTGTGCGTGGCAGAAGCAGCAGGAGAGCCGACTTTTAATAATTTTACCAGTGTCGAAAAATAACCAATCCGCGAGTGAGTGTACTGTGTAGTGATTATAAAGTGTAGTTTAGTGTAATTAAGACATTTGGTACTAAGTTAATGACTTTAGATCTTAGTTTACGGCGACCGTATAAATGGTTATTTATTATCGCCAAGGTAACTCAACTTATGTTTTTGTTTATAAAGTGCAGATTTTTTTAGCACCCTAGGGCCGATGCATTGCTCGCACTTATGACGGACGCATCGGATACTCATGTAGGTTATTTTTCTAAGAATTTATCTAAGACTGAACGCAAGTATAGTACGTATGATAGGGAGTTATTAGCAATTTACTTAGCTATTCGTCATTTTCGGAATATGGTCGAAGGACGACAGTTAACGGTGTATACGGATCACAAACCGTTAATTTATGCATTTTCTAAAGTAAATAGCGAGAAAGAGTTACCCAGACGTACACGACACTTGATATTCATTAGTGAGTTCACAACGGATTTGAGGCACGTAAGTGGGAAAGATAATGTCGTTGCGGATTCGTTATCACGAGTCGCAACAATAAGTTGTCCCACTGTAATAGATTACGCGGAACTTGCTAAGGATCAACAACAGGATTCTTATTTGTTACAATTATCTAATTCGAAAGACGCTAATAATAGGTTAAAGAAAATTATGTTACCTGAAAGCGGTACATTTATTTATTGTAATTTAGATAATGATAAAATTAGACCCTATTTGACTGATAAATTTCGACGTATTGCTTTTGATAGTGTACATAATTTATGTCATCCTGGAATAAGGACTACACGCAAATTGATTCAAAATCGGTTTTATTGGCCAAATATGAATCGTGATGTTGGCCAATGGGCTAAAACATGCATTGAATGTCAACGATCGAAGGTTAATCGACATACAATGTCAGGTTTAGGATCGTTTCCGCAGTGCGATAGGTTTGAACATATTCATGTTGATTTAATTAGACCTTTACCCACTTCACCCGAAGGTTTTAGGTATTGCCTAACCATAGTTGATAGGGGGACGCGATGGCCAGAATGTTTTCCTACGAAAGATATAACTGCTGAAACGATTTCGCGTGTAATATATGAAGGATGGATCTCTCGTTTCGGTTGTCCGAAAAAGCTAACAAGCGATCAAGGACGCCAATTCGAAAGTCAATTATTTGCTACACTAATGAAGTTATTAGGTATTAATAAGTTGCGTACGACACCTTACCACCCACAGAGTAACGGGGCGGTAGAGCGTTGGCATAGGTCGCTTAAAGCGGCATTAACGGCTCGCTTATGCAATTTATTTATTTATTTATTTATTTATTTATTTATTTATAACACTTCATTGTACAAAACAATATAGGAAATGTGGTAGATACAAATTAATGAGGTACAGAAATTTTGCACAATAGGCGGCCTTATTGCTACACAGCAATCTCTGCCAGGCAACCTGGTAGGAAAGGAAATGTAAGAAGAATAAGGATAGCGCAAAAAGAAATAAAAGAAAGGATATATTAAAAAAATGCCTACATACTACATAAACTACATATACTGTACATAGATACCACATAGTTATATAAATATACTTGTATTATACACTACACAAACTACAATAATATATATATATATATATATATATAGTAACAATATATACAAAAATTATAATTATACATAAATTAATGCAACTATTGCATGGCTAGATAATGAGCTTTCAATAGGGACTTAAAAGAACTGAGCGTTTGTGCACGTCGGATACTTTCCGGCAAGGCGTTCCAGAGCTGAATGGCACGAACAGTAAACGAATTGTCATAAAAGTTTGACCGATGGACAGGAGTACATAATAATAAAAGGTTGGAAGAACGAAGAGTGAGAGTGTGAGTAGAGCTAAGATAGTTAAAGTTGTTTTTTAAGTAGGACGGTGTTTTAGGGTGAAATAAAATACAATACAGGAGATGAAGAATGTGAGTATTCCGGCGGAAGCGAATGGGGAGCCAGTTTAATTTTGTTCTAAACTCAGAAATATGATCAAATTTACGTAATCCATAAATAAATCGTATACAAAAATTTTGAAGCTTCTCAAGGGTGTCTAGTTGGTATTCGTGGAGATCTGGATAGGATGAATCGGCAAAATCAAGGAGAGGAAGGAGTAAAGAATGAGCTAACGTAATTTTCGTAGCGATCGGTAAAAAGTTTCGTAAGCGCCGTAGCGAGAACGCCGATGAGAAAACCCTTTTACGGACTTGTTTTATTTGCTCATCCCACGAAAAAGTTTGGTCAAGTGTCAAACCAAGATTTTTTACTTGTGTGCTATAAGGGATAGACACACCATCAACAACGATACTTGGTAAATCGGCCCAGTCGATTTTTGATACGAGCTGCCTGCTTCCGAAAATAATAGCTTTGGTTTTAATTGGGTTAACTGTTAAACCGTAATGTTTACTCCATGAGACGATTGTCGCAAGATCAGCGTTTACTTGAAAAATCGCTTCAGGTAGTTCGAGTAGTGATGCGTGTTTATATAATTGGAAATCGTCTGCATACATATGGTAGGGTGACTCAATATTTTTGGAAATGGTGTTAATAAAAATGGAGAAAAGGAGGGGAGAGAGAACGCCGCCTTGAGGAACGCCAGCAGTAACATTGCACCAAGATGAGGAAATCTCCTCAATCTGTATACGTTGCCGACGTCCCCTTAAGTAGCTATGTACCCAATCGATAGCCGATGCAGATAAATTAAGGGACCGCAGTAAAGCCAGCAATATGTCGTGATCGACCGTATTGAAAGCGTTACTAAAGTCCAGCAACGTTAGAATTGTGAGCTGCTTATTGTCAAAACCTCGCCGGATGTCGTCAGTGATTTTGATAAGTGCAGTGGTCGTACTGTGACCGGGACGGAAACCAGATTGGAAAGGATTAAGGAGATTATTGGAGTTAAGGAAAATACTCAATTGCTCTTGAACCAGTCGTTCGAGAACCTTAGAGAGAAATGGAAGGATGGCAATGGGTCGGTAATCAGATGTAGTGGAAGGGTTAGGAATTTTTGGGAGAGGTATAATGTGAGCACTTTTCCAATCATCAGGAAATGTGCCAGATGTAATGGAAAAATTTAGGATATGTGTGATAGTAGGATTGATTATAGGGAGGATTGGAATGATCATGTTCCGACCAATGCAGTCACTACCGACGGCCTTTGAAGTGATTGACAATATGCTTTTCTTAACACTACACTCGGTAAAACGATTGAATACAAAAGGAGGAAAGCTGGAATGGGGTAGGTTATTTAGGTAGGATAGTGTATGAGATTTAAGGGTAGGATGGGAATCTGAGGGAGGATTGGAAAAATGGGAATTGAGAACATTGGCCTGGGTTGAATTAAGACAAGGATTTTGTTGGGATCTGCCAATTCCAAGGGATCTAAGGAATTTCCAAGTTTTAGAAGGATCACCATTGTCAACCGACTTAGATATATAAAGTCGTTGAGCATCCCTACACAAAGTATTGCAGCGGTTTCGAATTCGATTAAATTTTTCACGATTTATATCCGAATTAGACAACTTTAATTTAGTCTTTGCACGCGCCTTCTTCCGTAAAAGTGATTTAAGGTTGTCGGTCATCCAAGGGGCAGGCAGGTGTTTCAACTTAACTGGACGCATAGGAGCATGCGAATCATAAAGTTGAAGAATTAATGAATTAAAGAGTGACACTTTATCATTGATGGTTTCAGCAGACGAAACAACCGACCAGTCCATGTTTATTGCGTCTTCGCACAAGCGCTCAGCATTAATTTTACCGAAATTACGTTGCAAAATAATCTTAGGTTTCGATTTAGGAAGTTTTAATTTGTAAGAAAGGAAAATAAGGTCATGAAAGGAAAACATGTCAGCTGAACGCTGAATATATCATCATCTTGGGTTACGGAATTACCAACTGTGTTGCTAGGACTTAGAACAGCAGTAAGAAGTGATACCGGCATAAGCGCAGCAGAAATAACGTACGGAACAACTTTACGATTACCAGGTGATTATTACGATAAAAAATCGAGTTTTGAAATAGATAGCAGTCTTGAGTATGTAAGTAAATTACGAGACTCTATTAGAAAATATCAGTCAGTAGCTATTAGGCAGAATGAAAGACGGAACATATTTATACACCCCGATTTAGAAAAGTGCGATTATGTTTTTGTAAGAAACGACGCAGTACGTAAGCCTTTACAACCAACATACGACGGTCCTTATCGTGTGTTGAGTCGAGAGGAAAAGGTATTTTACATTCAAATGACTGGCAGGAAAGTTAGAATATCTGTAGACCGTCTAAAACCTGCATATTATTTGAATGATGATAGTGATACGACATCTGGGGCAGATACTGAGGTTCCGTTACAAATTCCAAGTAGCGAATTGCCTAATACACATACCACGCGTAGTGGAAGAGCTATACGATTACCAGTACGATTTAGGTAATAGTATTGTATTTGTAATTTTTTCCACTATTTTATATTTATTAGAATTACGATGATTATAAGTATTCTTAAGTCTTCTTAGAAATGTATAATAAATACTTACTAATCAACACATCGTATTTAATAAATAATAGAACTTAAGTAAATTTGAAACGAGTTTTTTATTCATTGTTTAACGTTTTAAGTATGGTATTTCAAATTTATGTTTGTGTTGAGTTTTTATTGTAATGTTTACTACTTAGAAATTTAAGTACTTTTGATTTATGGCTTATGAGTGTATAGTAATAGCCTTTGTAATATTAAACGATACAAGTGTAAAGAACGTATTGAGATTTGAAATGTTGACGTTACTAAGTGTTAAATGACGTGTAACAATTATCGCACGCCACTTAGAAGACCCAACCGAGTTTTTGTAGTAACATAAATAGTTTAACAAAATTAGGTGTTAACTGTTAACCACTTGTATACGATACGTATTGATTGATTTATATTGTGAACATTTTTTATACTTTTTATTGTAAACATTTTGTAACCTTATATAGCGACACTTTATATACACCCATTTGTTTATTGTTTAATTTTATTGTAAGATTTTTTTACTTGTATACCCTTTTTATTTTAAGGGGGGAATGATGTAGCGACGACAAGCCAATTTACGAGTAACCGAAATATTTCAAGTGTAGTACCTACTAAGAAAGTTCCCACCATAGGTTCACACGGTAACTCGTATATAAACAGTTCGTGCGCTATGCATGGACAGTTAAGGGCTTGTCGGGACGCGGTTTGGTCGCATTAGGTCGAATATTAATTACATACGAATAAATATATGTAGTTAACGAAATATAACCTTTACGTAGTTATTCATCTTTTATTACACCCGCACATGACAAGCCCCTACATCCTAAATCATTGTTTTACTTACTGCACGATGATATTGTTATCATTTGTAGAATGATGTGAATTGTTTTAATAATATCTCCGGAATATTAATTTCATTAATGAATTCAGAGGTTACAGTTTGATTGTATAACCTATTTAAACATCACCTGCATTTGCTATAAGTTTTAAATTAAAGAATCACCACATATTTATTCATATTAGTCCATTCACTTATATTGTGCTTATATTTTAGTAAATGTAACAATATTCAAAAAGACAATATGAAGTCTGAGCTTGTCAGCGTCACGCAATAACGCTTTCCATTTAATAGCGTGCTTCAGGGAATAGACAAATGGCTAAAGCCTCCGGATAGTCCTTTTTCATTACGACATTCAAATAAAGCCCGCTCTAAAGTCGAGACCGTCATCGTACCATAAATTGATGTGGGTTGTGCTTTTAAATTTATATTTAAAATGTATAAGAAACAATTTTTACTAACACGTTTGGTGTTAAAATATATCTCATTTATCTAATAACTTTGATCTGGACGTTTTGTAAAAACGTAAATAAGTCTAAAATTGCTCAATTGAAAATATAGTATGGATAAAGTTTTTAACCAATAAAAATTATTAACCTATTAGGTCGGTACTAATGATTATAATATCAATATGCGAGTAATATGTATCAACTTTGTTAACATTTGTGAGCTACATATTAGACTAGCTGTGCCCCGGAGTTTCACCCGCTTCCGCTGCGCTGCTTTGAGAGTGATGTAGTCAATAAATGAAGAACCTAACAAAAATATTTTTAACAGGAATAAATAGTTCCTAAAACTAGCTTTTCCAATATGCATTTTACCAAAAATTAAACCGCCTTGATATTTAGTCAGAACCAAACTAAATTGAACCAACCAAAAGGCAACCTCATTAAAAAAAAGAATAATCAAAATCGGTTCGCACCATCGAAATTTCTGAGGTAACAAAAAGGTAACAAAGTCAAAATAAAAATATTCGAATTGTCCTTGTCATGAAGTCGATTGAAAATAGTTGTTTCGTAATTGTGTAGAAAGGAAAGTAGAAATTAATTTCATCTATTCCATAAACGTTTTAAAATAAGATACTCAAGGTTTTGAACGCTACAGCAAGGGCAGATTAAACTCAGGTCGATATTTTTACAGTTCAGCGAGCTTTGCTTTATTAGATAGAAACTTTGAATTTTGTTTAAAACTGTTTCATTTTAATTAGATTTTATAGAATATAACAAAAACAACAGATTTAAAAGATTCGGTTAATTCTTTTTTATCAGACTTCACTCGTTTCAATAATCTTTTATCTCTATCTTTCGGCTTCAGCATAACATATATGTAATAATACCATTATTTCCATCCCCTCTCCATTTTAAGGAGTTGAAGTATTGGGAGTTGATATTTTTCTCGCAAATTACTTTTAAGAAGTATCTATTTAAAAAAATACTGTTACAACGAAGCGAAGGTATGACAAAAAGATGTGACAGTAGTACCTAGTACCTACTTAATTATGATTTTTTGAAATTACCAATAACCTTCAATCACCATAATGTTACAAAAAATCTCTATATTCCCAACATATTTACCCACACTACATTATTATTGCAAACTTATAACAACATTTTAAAGTTGCAGCATTTGCGGTTGTTGTTGCAGCAAATTTCCCTAATAACGAAGCAAGTGGAATATCGCATTAAACTTGTTCTCTATGCATAATAACGCGTTAAGTTTGATCACGAAGAATATTGCTCAAGTTATCGAGAACAAAGTTACATGCCAAAGTAAAAGAGTGTTTTATAAAATGGATTTAAAAAAGCTGAAGAATTGGAATATCGTTTTATCCATTGACGTATTAATTACTACTACGTATAGAGAGGACACCACGAACAAAATCTGTGCGATAAGCACGGTGCGGTGGTGCGGGGCGGGCGTGGCTCGCCAAAATTTTTGCTCGAACTAAGTTTTAAAAATGATTATCTAGTTAGTTAGTTACTACACGATGAAAATATATGAAGATTATTCAGTTGCACACACGAAGGCGTTTTGAACAAAGCACGTGTTGATGCGGCAAGCGGGGGGCACAGACTATGAGTTTGAGACGCTTGGCTCTACTACAGCTCTGTTACAGCGTAGTAGTAGATACAATCGATTTCCTCTCTAGTACGTAGTACATAGTAACTCAATGGTTCTGTCGTTCTTTAGGAATAATTTGACAGATGTCATATGACGTTTGTGAATAGTAAACGAATTAATGAAGCGGTTACTGAACGAAATGATGTAAGTATGGGTAAGTATAGAATATTTATTAGATAAGATGTGTATTCTCATAACAAGGTATATTAAGGTAACTAACAAACTTTGATAAACCATATTCTTTATTAAAATACATACTATACGAATATGTTTGCAAACAAATTGAATTAAGATATCAGAAAAGAAAAATGCGCTAGAAGGCACATGTAGGGTAAAAGTGGGATAGATGCCCCACTTTTTGAAATAGCCTCATAATTTAAAAAACATGAATCTTATACGAACACTTTGTATGAATATAGCTAGGTTAATTATCTGTTTTGAATTACTATATATATTTTTAATCCTATCATTTATAGATAATGTGTAATAAATATTTTTGTAGAACACCTTTTTTGAGGATAGATGCCTACCTAGTTGGATAGTTGCCCCACCATGAAAATACTAAGGAGGATAGATGCCTGCAGAGTGGGATAGATGCCTGACATACTCTATAAACGCGAAATCTAATAAAATTAATATGATAAACCAGCAAATGTCAAGTTCACATAGTTGTTCTGTTGTCCAAGAATATACTTGCGCTCGCACTCCTTCTTTTCTTTTGTATTTTCGAGGCGTGGTTCTCCTACAATCAGTATAAGGGCAGATCATTAATAAGTAAGTAAACATAACAAAAAAAAAGCAAATTAAACGAGTAAAATCGGTTAACATAGAGAAAACCTCTGACGCAATCAGGTAAAAATATAAACAGTACCTGTGATTATCGATACTAACATGTACATATGTATTGAGGGATAGATGCCCTTAGAGGCCCCTAAGGGCATCTATCCCTCGAAAAAAAAGGGGCAACTATACTTTTTGATAAGGATAGCTGCCCCAGTAGTTTTTTTATTAAATAAAAACAAAAGAGCCACTATTTTCACTTAGATTTGTACTTAATGAACCAGTGTATAGACATAATAAGAAATATAGTGAAATTTATTAATACTTATAAAGTTATGCAAAGGCAAATATCAACCTTTTTAAATTTTAACGTGTTCGTGAAGTTCGCCGCCGATATTATAACACGCACTAGCGAAACACGTCTTCACCAAACAACAGCTCATGCGTACACGAGGTGCGGGGTGATAGGAGCTCCTATTTAAATCATTAATTCGTAGTCAGGACTCTGGGAAGTGAGGTTTTTTGAAAATGGGGCATCTATCCTAGTGCGGCATCTATCCCACTTTTACCCTAAATTAGAGGACCCAAATAATATAAATTGACGGAAATGAATGTTATTTTAATGTTATCCTTTTTAAGACAGATAAAACCCTTAGGCATGACATCTTGTGGGCAGAATAATTTAATAAGGGCTTTAATAATTTCTAAGAATTACGAAAAAGATTTTATTTATTATTATTTAGGAAGGATTTATTATTAAACAGCCATCTGGACGCCGTCCGGTTGGGCGTCCAAAGTACCGGAAAGACGAAATCGCCAAAGACCTGCGCACCCTCCAAATCGAAAACTGGCAAGAGATAGCGCAGAATAGACTAAAATGGAGGCTCTTATTGTCGGAGGCCAAGACTCACTTTGGGTCCCTGCGCCACTCCAGTAAGTAAGTAAGTAAGTATTATTTAGGAAAATAAAGGCGAATTTACAATTCGATTGTATACAGCATTTCCTCTAGCATGTGTTTTTTGCATGTAAGTTTTATATCATTCTATACTTAATAGTACTCGCATTATAAATTCAAACATCTTGTGACACGTTTTTAAACAGAAGTTTTCACTCAGAAAACACAAGCAATAAATAAAACAGCACTAACACTGAATCTCTCGCACTTTTAACAATTTATAAGCGCAAGGAAATGGAAAAATAACAAGTACAGTTGTGAAATACTTTTATAACACTTCATATAAAACAAATGGTCTGATAGAATAAAATATTACTTCCTCTACGAGTATGACGCCGTACCTTTTTGAGAGACATCATATTTCACAGAATACTGAAATATTATATATTCCACGTTTTTGTTTAAAATAGAACAAATAATATTCTTGTTGTGTATTCATAATCATTTGTTGTGAATAGTAATGATTAAATTTATTTTGCTTATATTAATACAGTAACTTGACTTTAAAAAATAATCAATATCAAAATCCATGACATGTTATCATAAATTTATGATAATTGATAAACATGTCATGGATTTTTATATTGATTATCTTATACAAAATATTACCATATGATGCTGGAAATTCACTCGAAAATAAATCCCGTAATCATAATAAAAATGTGCGGGATATCGTATAATCACAGTGAAAACATTGTTTCATTTATCAGAACACATAACAAATTTAGATTTAAAACTGAAACAGCAATATACACTTATATTTAAATTTTAATGCTAACATACATTTTTGTATGCTTTGATAATGTCACGTAGCATCCGCATAACGAATCGCAATAGAGTTAAGTTTATATTTTTGTGTTCAAATATGTAGTTAATTTAGCTTTTAAATACAACTGTTTCATATTTAACAAGTACTGTTTTAGAGACGTGTTAATTTTGACACAAAAATGTACGTAACGCTATTAGTATATTATCTGTGATAAAACTTATATAAAATACCTATAGCACTGGAGCATGGATTCTTGGAGTTTCTTAATATCACCTTTATAGAAAAATTATTTTTAACGCTACATCGAACGCTAATGAAAATGTCTCTAGAAAATTTAAAATCTATGCGACGAAATTGACCAAGACATTTTGTGGTCTTTAGCACATAAAGGCTTCTATAGTAAATGAAAATATTTAATTGATATGCTCTTTGTTTATATCTCCACTTATCGGTGAAGTAAAATATCACGATGTATATCGTAGAATTCAAATTTTTTCATCATCATCATCAGCCCATATATTATTACTAGCTTTCCGCCCGCGGCTTCGCCCGCATTTTCAAAGATAAACCCGCATAGTTCCCGTTCCCGTGGGATTTCCAGGATAAAACCTATCCTATGTGTTACTCCAAGTTACCCTCTATATGTGTGCTAAAATTCATTGCAATCGGTTCAGTAGTTTTTGCGTGAAAGAGTAACAAACATCCATACAAACTTTCACATTTATAATATTATTAATAGGATGTTCCCGCTGCAGGAACACGAGCCATAATCCACGCTGGTCAAGTGCACATTGATATAATTTTTACAATACATGAATTTTCCCTTACAATATATTATCCTTGCAGGTAATACCTGTAATAAAGACTCTTTCCTTGCACTTACCATAAGTTGATACATATAAATGATGATAACCAACGAATTT
The DNA here is from genome assembly GCF_061535455.1 of Colias philodice. Lineage (NCBI taxonomy): Eukaryota > Metazoa > Arthropoda > Insecta > Lepidoptera > Pieridae > Colias > Colias philodice. The sequence goes on from NC_143097.1 coordinate 9,494,028, forward strand.
CTACTACCATTTAACATCCTAAGTGCGTTGTCACTTATGTCCAAGAACGTTCTTGGCAAACATCAATATTCAAACGCTATACGTCGTCTCAAATATCGTTTCAACAAATAGGAGCAAATACAACTACTATATTTATTCACGCCTCCAGTCGCGAGGGCCCTCTAACTGTTACACCGATTTATGTTTCTGTTTCATTGTTTTTCTCATTTCTGTTCCTATATAAATTTGCGATAAAATATATATTGAAAAAGACTATAAAGAGGCAAAAAACCAGTGTCTAAAATTGTAGATTTATCGCAGATTTATTTAGTAGTCAAGATAACTTTTTTGTGAGATTACATGGTTCGAGTGAATTTCCAAATTCCTAGACATTTAAGCCTTGTGCCTGTCCATGTTAACTATATACCTACAGTATCTCCAAAACTGTAGAATATTTTAGCTAGTTATTCCATCAAAAAACGTCACTAGAACGGCAAAAAATCGTTCGATTTATCCCCATACAAATCTATACTAATATTATAAAGCTGAAGAGTTTGTTTGTTTGTTTGAACGCGCTAATCTCGGGAACTACTGGTCCGATTTGAAAAATTCTTTCGGTGTTAGATAGCTCATTTATCGAGGAAGGCTATAGGCTATATACCATCACGCTACGACCAACAGGAGAGGAGCCACGGGGGTGAAACCGCGCGGAGCGGCTAGTAATATTATAAAGCTGAAGAGTTTGTTTGTTTGTTTGAACGCGCTAATCTCAGAAACTACAGATTCGATTTGAAAAATTATTTCGGTGTCAGATAGCCCATTTATCGAGGATGGCTATAAGCTACATATCATCACGCTAAGACCAACAGAAGCGGAGACACGCGGGTGAAACCGCGGAGCACAGCTAGTTCTATTTAAATAAAATATTATAGGACATTATAGGACATTATTACACAAATCGACCTAGTCCCACAGTAAGCTCAATTAAGGCTTGTGTTGTGGGTACTAGGCGACGATAACTATAATATTATAAATACATATATAGATAATAACACCCAGACCCAAGAACAAATAATTGAGTTCATCACACAAATATTTGCCCTGACCGGGGATCGAACCCGGGACCGTCGGCTCAGTAGGCAGTTACTTTACCACTGCGCCAACCGCGTCGACGCGGGCCTGTAGCGACGAAACATGTATCATATTATCATGTCATCATCATCATCAGCACATATAAATTCCCACTGCGGGGACATGGGCTTCCTATGCCCATATTATCATGTATTTATTACAATGAGAGCAATCTATATAGACAACAGTTATCCCAATTACTATAAAATTCTAAAGAGATGTACACAATTCATTCATATAGGTATCTCAATGGGTTAGTATTATACAGCACGATACAGCATTATTAAAGAACTATTAGTCCAAAAAATATTCAAGTATTTATATTAACAATTATTAAATTGTGATTCACATACAATATCTTATAATTAATAGAAAATACATTATTATAGAAGATAAAACATTGTTACTAGCATTCTGAAATGAGCCCTAAGGAGACGATATAAAAATAACGTAATTACCCAACGTCTTTTAGATATAAAAATTAATATTCATAGCACTTTGTTACTTTACATAATTTTCCTTTACCAAACGCCATGAACGCCCTTTTTAATTAAAACTTGAGGCTATCGCTCTGGAACTACAAATTAAATTGAAGTTTGACTAAAATACACTTCGACTTATTGTGTAATAAATAGAATTTGAATGAAGTCAATAACGACAATAATTCAATTACGTTGGATATTATATCTTTAGGTAATTCGATAATTTCCTTGTGTTTTTTTTTTCAAATTCAAAAAAATTCTAAAGATAACGCTATATTATAGAAATTTATTGAAGTGAAACTTCTTTATCAGGGTTTGAAAAAAATTTAGTGTAACATTTTATCGTTACGCGTGACATTTTTCCGTTACGCGCCATCTTGTTCTTATAACTACCACGCGTGATTTAACCGACGTATTTCTGTCAAGTTGCATATATATAGTAATTTGAAAAATAGAGTCATAAAGAAGTTTCACTTCTTATGTGTGTACACTAGTACACGCACACATTAATTTTTATCATTTCCATTTGTTAATGTTTGTATTAATAATTAATTATTCCAAACAAGAGACACGGTTGCCCTTTAACGTAGCCTATGGCATTTCATTTTACACTTGAGATAATTGAAACAATACAATTATCAAACAATACATCCATTCAAGCATCACAACGAAGATTTATATAAAATAACCCACAGTCAAACATACCTACATCTATACTAATATTGTATAGCGGAAAAGTTTATTTGTTTGTTTGAACGCGCTAATCTCAGGAACGAATGGTCCGATTTGAAAAATTCTTATTGTGTTAGCCCATTTATCGAGGAAGGCTATATTATATCATCACGCTAAGCGTGATAAACAGGAAAGGAGCAATGCGGGTAAAACCAAGTGGCACAACTAGTGAAATATAAGCGTGTTAAAAATAAATAAATTATAAACAAACTATTTCATAGAGAAAGTTTTGAGAATACATTCTCATCCTCTAATACAATATGTATATCTATATAAAATTCTATTGTCGCGATTTTTTTAGTTAATCTTCTCCAAAACAGCTGGACCAATTTTCATAAAATTGTGTGTGAAATGCAGAATAGCGTTTGCTGGGACAGCTTGTATAATTATATCAAAAGGTAGAGAACGATATTAAATAATATTAGAACCAACATTTTGAACTATGAAACAATAGGTTCCCGTTTGAAATTATTTATTATGCATGTGGCTCATTGTTTAGTATTTAATATAATCTTCTTATATATAAAAATGAATCGCAAAATGTGTTGGTAAGCGCATAACTCGAGAACGGCTGAACCGATTTCGATAATTCTTTTTTTATTATATTCCTTGAAGTACGAGGATGGTTCTTATGTAGAGAAAACGTAAACATGTACCACGGGCGAAGCCGGGGCGGACCGCTAGTATCTTCTATACTTCATTTAATGCCGTAATAAACAGTATTCACTGAATTTTGAATTAAAGCATATAATATTTCAAAACAAACGAAACATGATACCGAATATACATTGAATCGTGGCATTATTAAATTATTTTACCCTCACGAAAACTATAATTTCCCTCTAACAGAATTTATTAATATTTGACTGTAAACAAAACGCTATTTTCTTCTATATTTACTCACGGCATGTTATTCTACATGTGAATGTATATCCAAATTACTGCTTTCCGAATCGGTGGTACCTAAATGTAAAAAATATGAATGCCAAAAGTGCTTCTAGAAGAAGTCTAATTGGATAAATAAATGTTTGAGATTGAATGAGTTTGAGGTCAATCGTAATTAATATTTACTCAGTATCTATAATTATAATTCTGCAAAAACAGAAAAAACATTATTGACTATTTTGTTATAGCATAAATTTAAATTTCCGAATATTATTATTTTGACGATTTAAAAAAATAACAGAGAAAGAACTCACTTCGAACAGATGTTAAACAATTAAAAAGATTTCAGTTTCTTGTTCAAGAAAGTTCATAACCTTTTTTGTATAAAACTTTATTGGAAAAGTATTGCTACAAGATTGCTAGAGCCATGCGGTATAACTTTATCTTCCTCATATTATTTAAATCTGTAGTTTCAAATGCATTTTTTTTTTTATTTAAAAAAGTTTTTAGAAAATGTCGGTCTATAAACTGACCGGACCGATGTTGTTGTTTTATGTTTAACTGAATATATTTTGGAAACAAAATAAAAATGCAACCGAAAACTTATATCTCATAAAAAAACATTAATCATACAAACATTATTCGAATAAATTTATTAAAAATAACTCTTCTTCTTTGTTATGGCCGCTAAAATATAACATTATAAATTAAAACTTGCTGACCCTACCCTTTATCTCTAATTTATTCCAACTTACAAAAACAAATGTTTATTAAAAAATAATAAGAGAATATACTAGCTATCCATCTAAATAGTCCAACACAAACATTATCCATCAGGACCTATGAAAACAACGCCAGCAGCCTTCAATATTTGCTAATCTGCCAACTCTATCTACACTTTACTTAATTGGCAACTTTCACACAAACAACCGAGTTTAAATCATTGAGATAATAAATTAATATGGAGTCGACACCGCCTACATCACTTATGTTCCACTCAACATACGTCACATGACGTATGTTGAGCGGTATTTTTTAATGGTTTTAAAGTGAAACGCATCAAATATGCCTTCGTGTGTGTTACGATATTGCACAAATAATACGGAAAAGTGCAAAGGAATAACTTTCATCGTTAAGTACCTAACTAGATAATCATTTTTAAAACTTAGTTAGAGCAAAAAAATGGCGCACAGATTTTGTTCGTGGTGTCTCCTCCATACGTAGTAATATTATCTCAATGGTTTAAATATAGATTATAATTTTTAAAATCGGACCTGCGGTACCTGAGATTAGCACGTTCAAGAGACAAGCAAACAAACTCTTCAGCTTTATAATATTAGTTTAGATATCAAAATTTTGTGTGATGTTTGCAATGTGTTTAATTAGCTGTGTAGTACGGTACCTAATCTGTGGCAATGTAATCATATATATAAAAATGAATCGCAAAATGTGTTGGTAAGCGCATAACTCGAGAACGGCTGAACCGATTTCGATAATTCTTTTTTTATTATATTCCTTGAAGTACGAGGATGGTTCTTATGTAGAGAAAACGTAAATATTATGTATCACAAGCGAAGCCGGGGCGGACCGCTAGTAGAGCATAAAACTTAAAGACATTCTCTGTCTGGCAGAAAAAGGCCAACTTGTCATGTTCTATGATAATATGTAAAATCTATGAGTGAACCAGAAATATTGTATTATGAAATAATGGCAAACAGGGTTCACGGATCTTCATACTTGCTTTCAAATAAAATAATTATTAATTATACGGTACGGTATACAAATTATACGGTTGAAAATAATACCTCATCACAATCCTAATAATAATGTATATAAGATTTAAAACCGCGCTTACTTTTTTTTGCGCATAGAGTTTATTTTTCAACTCACTTGTTTTAAAAAAATCAAAGAAATTAATGAAAAATAACGATCGCATAATGATTATAAATTGAACTCTTAAAAACTAGTTAATATTAAGAGTAACTATGACGCAGCCTGGCCCACGTAGGTAATCTTTCAAACCACTTAAAAAAGGTTTCTCAGCAAAATATCGAGACACAATTTGATATTGTTTAGTCATTCACAAATTATAATTAGATAAGGTTAGGATTCTTTGACTTCCATCAAAGATTTTATCATATAAAATAAACCTTGTTTTACAGCGAAATGTGAAATTAGATAATTTATAATATTCCATAAACTTGACTTTTAAACATCTCAGAGCTCCTATATTATTTATATCACGAATCTGCGTTCCAAATTATACACACGCCTAGTGAGTAGTGCCTACATGAATTTACCTAACTACCTATATTATTTCTTTTTTTTTTTTTTTTTTTTTTATGTATAAGTCGGCAAACGAGCTTGCGCGTCACCGTACAGAAAGCGATGATTGGCGCCGCCCATGAACAACCACAGACTTTGGAGTATTGTGGTTGCATTGCCGGCCTTTGAGGAAGGAATACGCTCTCTTCTTAAAGTATTCTAAATTATAGTCCTTGGGAAATGCCGAATTTGGAAGGTCGTTCCACAGAGGAGTAGTGCGCGGTAGGAAGTTCCTCCTAAAACGCACGGTGGAAGAACGCCAAGTATCGAGATGATGTGGGTGAAATTTGAGCTTGTGGCGTGCGCTTCGGTGGTGAAATTCGGCGGCTGGTATTGTACCGAACAGCTCTTCAGAGCATTCACCGTGGAAAATGCGGTAAAAAACGCAGAGAGATGCGACATCTCTACGGAGAGCCAAAGAGTCCAGCCGATCAGTAATACAAGGATCATCCACAAACCGTGTTGCACGTCGCTGGATTCGGTCAAAAGGAAGGAGCTGGTACTTGGGTGCACCGGCCCAGAGATGGGAACAGTATTCCATGTGCGGCCTGACCTGTGCCTTATAGAGTTGAAGGCGTTGGCCGGGTGTGAAATACTGTCCCGCTCTACAGAGCACACCAAGTTTTTGAGAGGCTAACTTAGCCTTACCTTCCAGATGACAACGAAACTGGACATCACACGAAATGTCGACACCAAGTATACTAATACTAGCTGAGACTCTGGTAGGAATGCCCTGAAAGCATGGAGATATGATGAAGGGTGTTTTTTTTGTGGTAAACGCACAAACTTGTGTCTTTTTAGGGTTAAACTCAACGAGGTTGGCTTTACCCCAATTCGAGATCTTCTCGAGAGAGTTCTCAATTTGAGACACAAGTTCGTTCCGGTGCTCAATAGTGGTATCCCGAGACATATTGCATCGGCCGGTATAAAGCGCGTCAACAGTACTGTCGTCTGCATAGCAATGAATGCCACTGGTTAGTAGCATGTCATTGATATGCAGAAGAAACAGAGTTGGAGAAAGAACGCAGCCTTGTGGGACCCCAGCATTCACAGGCTTAGACTCGGAGCACGAACCGTCGACAACGACTTTAATGCTCCGCTCTGTGAGAAAACTGGTGACCCACTGACACAATTTCTCGGGAACCCCGTACGATGGAAGCTTTGAAAGGAGTGCCTTGTGCCAAACCCGATCAAAGGCTTTCGCTATGTCCAAACTTACCGCTAAAGCTTCACCCTTGCTTTCAATAGCGGTCGCCCATTTGTGAGTCAAGAGCGCTAGAAGATCACCAGCTGAGCGACCTTTACGGAAACCGTACTGGCAATCGCTAATCAGCTGGTGCTCCTCTAGGAACTCAAGAAGTTGGCGATTAATAATGGATTCCATTATTTTTGAAAGCAAGGAAGTGATAGCAATAGGTCTATAATTGGACGGATCAGAGCGATCGCCTTTTTTGGGAATGGGATGCACTAAAGCAGTTTTCCAGGAGCACGGGACAATGCTTGTAGAGTACGAGAATCGGAAGAGTCGCGTTAACACCGGAGTCAGCTCTGGAGCGCACATCCTTAGCACAATCGGTGGAATACCATCCGGACCGCATGACTTGTTCACGTTTAAAGAAAGAAGGGCTTTACGTACCGCTTTCTGCGTGAAACGGATTTCCGGCATAGAGCATTTAGAGTGCGGTATATGAGGTGGTGGATTACCCTTGTCCTCCAAAGTAGAATTATCTGCAAAAAGAGAGCCCAGAAGATCGGCTTTCTCTTTTGCCGTGTGTGCTAGCTGGTCATTTTCCATGTGTAAGGATGGAAGAGATGGGCGACAGAAGTTGCCTTGTACGGCCTTGGCGAGAGCCCAAAAAGCTTTCGTTCCAGAAGGAAGTCGGGCTAGTTTTTCCCCAAGTTTGGTAATATACTCCGACTTCGCTTTCGCAATCGCTCTTTTAAAGGCTCTTGAGGCAGAGTTAAACTTCTTTTTAAGTGTTCGAGAATTTGGATCACTAGACGCTAAACCAGCAACCCAGGCCTGGTAGCATTCTTGTTTATCGCGAGCTGCCGCTTTACAAGAGCCACCAAACCAGGGCTTAGACTTGCCGCCGATGGGAACCTTCGAGCTAGGGACATAGAGTTCCATGCCCTGCAATAATACATCAGCAACACTTTCGGCACATGCGCTAGGATCCTTTTCTAAGAAGCAAACTCTGTCCCAGGGATACGATGAGAAAAATGTGCGCATCCCGTCCCAATCCGCCGACTTGAAGTGCCATAAGTGACGAGAACTCGCACAAGGTGGGCGGCGACAGTACGTTATTGGCACTACACATCGTACTAGGCAATGGTCTGACGAGCCGATGGGAGCATCGACTCTAACCTGATAGCCTTCAGAGTGAGAAGTTAGCAGGAGGTCTAACAGGGAAGGTAAATGATTTTCCACATCGGGCACTCGTGTAGGCGAGGGCACTAGTTGCGTCAGGCCATAAGCAATGGCGAACTCATAGAAAGATCTCCCTGCGTGGTCGGTCGTACGAGAGTTTAGCCATTCTGTGTGGTGGGCATTGAAATCGCCCAGTATCACGACTTCAGCAGAAGGGATCTTACATAAATTTCTTACAATAATTTCTTACATAAATTATAGAATAGATACCTACATCAATCATGTCAACATTCAACAATCGTTCATAATCAGGTTAGTGAAGATTTGTGACGTTTAGGAAAAGAAGAAAAATAGTAAAATCGTTATGCTGATTATGGAATACTAGCTTACCGCCCGCGGCTTCGCCCGCTTGGTCTAAAACCTAATAAATTATATACTAAAACCTTCCTCTTGAATCACTCTATCTATTAAAAAAAACCGCATCAAAATCCGTTGCGTAGTATTAAAGATTTAAGCATACAAAGGGACATAGGGAAATAGGGACAGAGAAAGCGACTTTGTTTTATGCTATGTAGTATGTAGTGATGAACTAAAGTAGGTATACGAATTTTTTCTTCTGTAATAATACGTCAGTTCTTTAATAAAATAGTGTTAGATAAATTAATTCAACGCAAACAAGAAAGTTTTGGTTTAAAAATACGAAAATGTGTTTTGTAACTAATCGAAAATAAACTACAACTGCGCAGGTAACTCTTAGATCATTAAGTAATGGATAACACACGCAGGCGTTTCCCCTTTTGCCGAGGTATAAGATTATTCGAATCGAAAAATCTTATGCTTTCATAAAAACTACTTGCGTAATCGATTACGAACACTCTGCGTATTCGTAAAACATCGAAAGGACGTCTGCGAGTGCTCCGCTAAAAATGCCGTTTTGCACTGTCAAGTCTTGCAGAAGCAATTCAAACATGTCGAATATTAAAAAAGATGGAATAACCTTTCATTTGTGTATATTTTTTATATTTTTTTAACGTACATTTCTAATTAAATGCAATTTCTAATAATCGTCGATGTATCGTTTAGCGATATGATCAAGACAAATAATCGAGTCATGTGTGTACTCGATCATTGATGCGGCCTCACGAGACTATCATGGAAAGAAAATATACAAATTTAATCTTTATCTACTAAGCGATAAAGTTGAATTTAGAACGCGATATTGAACCGCACTCCCCACGAGACTATAAAGTGATGTAGCGAGACTATCTTGAAGAGAAAATATACAAATTTAATCTTTATGAACTAAGCGATAAAGTTGAATTTAGAACGCGATATTGAACCGCACTCCCCACGAGACTATAAAGTGATGTAGCGAGACTATCTTGAAGAGAAATTCAAATTTAATCTTTATGAACTTAGTGATAGAGTTGAATTTAAAAACTCGTCGCTTAAAAGGTCGTTAATTTTTACGACTTTCTTAGTGACGGACTGCTTTTAACTTGAACGTCGATAAAAAAATATTTTTCTAAGTATAATTTGAAATGAGATGAGAATTAATCTTTATTATATTAAAATTTTACACAACTGCATAAAAAGGAGTATAATGTTTATTTTGTAAGTCTTGTATATATTTATTAAAATTTACGCTCGGTTACTTTTAACTGGCAGAACATTTTAATGGTACGGAACCCTTCGTGCGCGAGTCCGACTCGCATTTAGCCGTTTTTTTTGTAATGTTAATCTTGTAACCTTTCTATTATGTAATCTATACTAATATTATAAAGCTGAAGAGTTTGTTTGTTTGTTTGTTTGAACGCGCTATTCTCGGGAACTACTGGTCCGATTTGAAAAATTCTTTCGGTGTTAAATAGCCCATTTATCGAGGAAGGTATATATCATCACGCTACGACCAACAGGAGTGGAGCCACGGGGGTGAAACCGCGCGGAGCAGCTACTTTATTTATATGTATGTACGAATATTGCGTATATTTCAGATTTACAAAAAATCCTGCTTTAAGGCTAAGGTGGATTGAATGCTGTGGGAGAAAATCAGAATGGAAAAACCAGAAATTTTTATTATTTCTGTACCGAGGTACAGAAATAATAAAAATTTCTGGACCGATATTTATTTTATTGAATATAATATGTGATGTGTTGAATAAATCCATATTCAAATACAAATAAAATGGCGTTTTATTGTTTTTTCATATGCATATAATAATGATGAAAACGTTACAAATGACCTGTGTAGTATTTTTTATGAATATAACATTAATGTTATTTCTAATTTCAACAAAATTATTATTTTTGTAATATCGATATGGTTACATCCCTTTAGAGCGATTGTATTATTACGTATATGTATAGAGATTTTTCTGTGTACTCGATGTATGTGTGCAAAAACATGCTAGTCTGTCCATTTTGTAATAGTTTGAGTTTGTAAAGACACAAATTATTTTTGTGAATGTGTGATTGTGTTTCAAAGTGTGAGTTACCCTCCCCGCACCAAAACCGGCAGAAAGTTTAGTTAGAACATTTGCCAGCGTGCTCCATCCATTACTTAATGATCTAAGAGGTAACTGGATTCGATTTAGTAGAAACCAATTTTAAAAGTTTTCAAGCCTGCATTCAACTACAACGGGAATTTATCGGACGTTTCTTTTAAAAGTTTTCTAGGATAAAAAATGTATATTGCATTGTGTCGGTGTGTGAATAAGTATTTATAGTCGATTTTTGAACATATTGTTTTTATTAAGGGCCAGTTTTACGAATTGCTGATGAAGACACTGATTACCTCACAGGATTACCTCTACCTATTTTTTCTTTACAGATTAACTAAAAAACGTATACGGAAGTTGTGAAACAACTTTGGCTATATAGGTATGGTACTGAATTTATAAAAGTATGTGACATTTCGTAAGTATGGTAATTTGATGGTAATGATAGGTCAGATTTTAGGTATCGGCGTTGTGTAAGCATTACAGAATGTAACAGAAATGTTAAGATAATGGTACGAATTGCGAATTCCGACTTCTAAATCCTAAGGATATTGTTTATTTCACTATATTGCGAAATTGCGCGCCTAAGCGATCCTAAATAGGTAACCTCGAATTTTATCCAATATGTTGCTCGCGCTAATTAATTTCCAATAGAGCGAAAAACAAACAAGGCATAGTTGGAACTAGCCTTTTATTTTTATTTATCAGCTGGAATGAGCCTGTCCGTCCGAAACTGCCCGAAGTTTACGCTCGAAAAAACACCGAATCGAATATTAGTTTATTAATAACTAGCGACACGCCCCCGGCTTCGTCCGCTTTGTCTATAATATAATCCTAATAAATTATACATATACTAAAACCTTCTTCTTGAATCACTCTATATATTAAAAAAGATCGCATTAAAATCCGTTGCGTAGTTTTAAAGATTTACGCATAGGTACACCGTTCAGAGAGTAGGGACAGAGAAAGCGACTTTGTTTTATACTATGTATTTATGTTATAGATTTGATATATGATATATGTTATAGATTTGATATATTTACAGACTCAATAGTTTTGTCTACTAAAATAATACAGAATTTATCGAATGGAAAGCAACCAATTTGGAACTACATATTTGGACATAAAAGCAGAGGCGGCTCGCCCTAAGGAGCGCTGGTGCAGTGAACTCCCATAAATAATTATAATAAAATCATACTCCTTAATTTAATTATTAACATTAATTATTACTATTTAAAATCAATCGTAATCTTTAAAACTACTGTTAATACCAATGAATATATCCATCATTCCATCATCCCATACACCTGTATAATACCTACTGTATTATGTAACGCGCGAAGCGGTGCGCTCACGATTGCGCTCCAATGAAAAAAGATTTAGTACATTTCCTAATACGAAATCCAATAGGAGTGAAAGAGAGGGTTTTGCCAGAGCCCTGCGCGTGAAACAAAAGATTTTCTATGGAAAAGTAGCAAAATTCGGTGCGCCGCACCCGCAAACGTTGCCGGTTCGTTTTTACCGCCCGGCAGGACAGCGATTGCGACGTTGCCAGTTGCTACGTCTATAATATAAACAAACACTCGACTCTCGAGTCAACTTCAATGCACGCGCGCGATTCATGCAATTTTCTAATTAAAATTATAAAATACGTGTTGAAATAGCCTGTACTTATCAGTATTACTTGTGAGTGTTAAAATGAACAATAATTATAATGTGGTGTTCATTAAAAAGTGTGATAAAACGTTACAAATTCGGCTTGAATGTAAAGCTAAGGGACCGCCACGGCCTGAACTTGATCTTACGCAAAAATGTACGACAAAAACGAAAACATATACGCGTGTGTTTAAATCTGAACAATATGTAAAAAAAACCGTGGTTGTGTGGTTGTGATGAAAGCAACAACAGATATTTACGAATGTCTTGTCGCTTTAAGTTATAGATATTTTTGCACACCAAAAAGAAAGACGTATGTAGGTATTTCCTTTATAAGTAATTTTTTTGATAAATGTACTGCTTTACACCATTTTCAGTGTTTTATTTCAAGTGAACACCCATAAAATTTTGTCACGAGCCGCCTCTGCATAAAAGGGGATTGTTTGACCTTTGTCAACGAATTTCTTAATGTTCATTCGAGTGTAATATATGAGATATTTGGTAATCAAATTTTATTTACATTATTATTACAAGCTTTCTATTTTTATAATAAACTAGCAAACCGGGGGAACTCTGTTTCGCCACCAGAGACACCTTTTCTTTGCTAGAATCCTCACGGAGCCCGAGACCTTTCCAACGAATGCAAAACCGTGGAAATCGGTTTATGCGGTTAGTGCGTTCTGGAGTTATAGCGTCAGGAAGGAAAACCCGACTTATTTTTAATCGAAGATAAAAATTTTATATCTAATCTTTAATTTCTATATTGGCGTTTTTTACTATTTTATATTTCATCCACAATATCCTCATGTATTTATTCTCTACACTCGTTCTACTTATCGACTTAACTACCTATTCATCCTAAATCCTAATAGAGAAACGATATAACTTGAAAATTTTATAATATCCCTGCTGCGTTCGACTAAGTCAACTGTTTTAACTAGGTAACACCTTGGTAAGCCTGGATAAAAGAGAATATAATCCATACAACTTGTTTATCGCTATATCAGTTTTGTAAATTGACAAGAAGTTATGTGGTCAGAAATGATTAAAAACTATGAAAGTTGTAAGTATCTTATGAACAATGCTGCATCTACTAAATCATTATTACATGAATTATCATGTGACGACAATGTTTGAACCCTTTTATCCAGCACTAGCTGTGCCCCGCGGTTTTACCCGCATTGCTCCGCTCCTGTTGGTCTTAGCGTGATGATAAATAACCTATAGCCTTCCTCGATAAATGGGCTATCTAACACCGAAAGAATTTTTCAAATCGGACCAGTAGTTCCTGAGATTAGCACGTTCAAACAAATAAACAAACTCTTCAGCTTTATAATATTAGTATAGATTGCCTAATTTACCAAATAGAACCATCACATTCAAACAAGCTCCAACAATATCCATACCCAAGTGCTTCCCTTTATACATCAATTAAAAATTTCAGCAGAAATGACCAGCTGTGACAACGCTCGACCATTCAGAGTTTTGGATTGATTAATGAACGAATCGTCCATCATGACGCTTTACCCTAATCAAGCCTAAATGTGGCGTGTTTTGAATGTGTTTAGTATTAGATGGATTTAAGATTTAATTGTAAATAAACTACAGATAATAATATAATACTATACAAGGTATACTAGACTAGACGGCGACGTGGGTTCAGGTATTAAAGAAATATAGAAAGCGTTTTATTTGCCATCATGTAAACAAATATAAATCTTAATAATCAACCTCACAGAAAAAAAAGCAATGGTGGTAAAAAGGACTCACCGTCAGCAAAGCAGCAACCATTAATTAAAAAGTTTTGCTGATGAAATTTAGTATGTAGGTACAGAGAAAGCTAGAGACCTAAGAAAGGACAAAAGATTGTTTTATACCTGAAATCCTACGGGAACGTGAACTATGCGGGTCTATCTCGACTACGCGTGCGAAGCCGCTAGCAGAAATCTAGTATGAAACAATTAACATTTGAATCATCATCATATCAAACAAAATAACATATCACGGTAGATAGTATCAAGTCATAACGTTAAATAAACGAGGAAACCAAGAAACTTGTGTATCATGCACTATGGAGCTTATCCGGTAATTTCTCACGCTGACTTACGAAATATTTCCGTAACAAGGCATTAATAACTTCACAAAGTACTACAGTTTCTAGCGGACAATCTTGATTGCACATTTGATAAAGTCCTGCGTCATAATTTCCAAGAGCTTCCTTTTAAACCTTTCTAGCTATGAAAAGCTTTACATTATGAATAATATAATACTATTGTATATTGGCCGTATTCAGGAATATTGTTCGTTTTAAAAGAAGGTAATAAAATATATGAATGAAGAAAAAATAAAGGAATATTCAAAACATGAATCTCATCTTACCACTATAGCAATACAAACATCAATTACTTGGTGTATGCTTCGTAAAATTTGCATACTTACAGTTTTTTTTTTTTTTCAAATAATTCATTTAACTTGCTATCAAGTTATCGACGAAAATTTTCTCTTAATTTTAGAACAATTCACCAAATAATAATAAAATTTTCATACGCTTTGTTATTCCAAATAGAGAGTGTTTCGTTGGAATATAGTTAAGCCTTTATGTAGCATGATTTTGTATTGTTTCAAGTTTCAATTATATAATCGTTTACAATTAAAGCGGTTATTTTCCAGTTTCGTTACAAATTGCCACCATTGTAGTGTCATAACAATTATAAACGAACAAGAGTTTCTAACAAATCAAATGCGCCATTTTTAAAGCCCTTTTACTGGTGAAAGGGAAATATCGTTTTTGATTTTTCGTTTTGAATTTATGAATTTTTATTGCGGGATATTGATGAAAAGCCGTTGATAGATGTGTCATATATTTTTGCACTGCGTGATTTAGTTTTTCTGTACTATTCGGAACAATGACAATTAAAGAGCGTATAACAAAATATTTTATTTGGTTTCAATAGAATTTTTATTTATCTTCGTTTCTTTCGTCAAATAATTTGAATCTTATCGATCCCTTATTTAATATATAATAAAATAATAATTTGATGACGATAGTAAGTTACAAATAGGTACAATGTCATAGCTAAATTTTCGTGTGCAGTTAAATGTATAAATATAGTGAAATAAGGGTATTGAATAAGTGAGCATTTATTTTATTAAAAAAACTAAAAACACACGTTATTTTAAATACATATATAGAAGCTGTGAGGGTCGAAGCTTCGCTATAAAGTTAATTCTATTTATAACAAAGGTATCCTCCAATCGATCTTTGACGACCGTCAATCGGTCAACTTGCTGTCCTAAAATCTATTTAACCAGATTTTAATATCTCTATGTACATGTTAAGACAAAAATATTAAATTTTTAATGTAATAAAAATAATGAATTTGTTTTCCTCAATTTTTTTCAATACAATTCACTCACTCACAATCACAGGGCAAAGAATATCTGACCCTTTCCAAGACAGGAGATGAACTTCTAAAATACATGCTTACAATTTGTAATATATATAAACATTCCTTATTTTCGTTAATAAATAGTTCAATTGAATTAATATCATCCAAACTTTAGAAGCACAATAAAAACATCGGTAAATATAAAATGTCAGTTCTAAAAATAAAACGTTCAAAACTAAAATAAGCAAGAAAATTTTCCATCACCATACTATACGAGTGTGTAATTACAAAAATAGATCAAATAAACTTTAAACTCGGCGACGCAATTACCACATACATGATACACGGACAAAATCATATCGATGTTGGGGTGGGATGGAGGGTGAACTGATTTTTACGAATCTCTTTTTTTTTTAAAGGTAGTGCCTCCTGGTTCCAATTTCAACTGTCCACTTCCTACCTTCCTACCAATAACGCAGTCTGACCTGCAGACGAAGCCGAGGGTTAAATCAAGTAGGTACCAGGGAAAGTTTCAATCAAATCCGTCCAGTAGTTTTTGTACAAACAGTTTAACAGTATCAAACATCCATCCTCAAAATCCATATCAATATTAGTAGGATATAACCGGTAGGGTGTGAACTTAAGTGCGTTTAACATTTGGGTCAGGACCGACACTTATGGAAATCAATGAGGATATATTATGCGTCATATAAAAACCGTCTTCCGGTTGTAAAAGATTTTCGTACTTAAGATATTTCCTTCTAGGCGATGCTGAGTCGAATGTTTTGCAGATTTTTACTTAGATAGGGAGCGAGCATTGGCCAAATGATTATTACAGATTTTAAAATGAATAAAAATAGGAAATTTTAAATGAAAGATTTCATTAGAGCTCTGAAACTAAATACTCAAACTAATTTATTACATTGGAAAACAACCAGAATTATTTTGTTTTCATGAGATATTTTTATAAATAAAAAACTTGTAAATAAATAAATTTGTTTTATTTCCTTTCATACATTTTCCTTATGCCTATCTACAATCAACTTATTTCTATACAATATCACAGTTCTATAATTTTAATTATATTATAATACATCTTCGACTTGTTTTACTTTTTGGTACAAAACTTCACTATTATTCCGACTCTTTTCCGATTTATCTTCTTTAATCTTATAACTTCGTGACATGTAGTACAATACTGCTATTGATGTAAACATCAGTCCTGAATATATGAAAGACTGCGTTTCCTGTTAAAATAGGAAAATAGATTATTATAAAAGTAACTAAAACTTTGATATTAATTTCAAAACTGCCTGTGACAATAAAACGTATTTATGCCCAAAATAATTAAATATTCTTTAATTGATGAAATTTAATTATACTGGCCAAAATTAAATTTAAGTACCTAATAGAAACATCATTATGAGTTTTACATATACATAGTAGCTATATAATATACATTTGACTAAATTACTTCGATTATAGCCTATATACAAATGCCATTTAGTTTGTTTACCAAGAGCCTAGATTCGGCTCGGCTTTACCAAACTCCCGTCAATTAGTGACTAATTGTCGCAACCACAGACGTACATTGAACAAGGGAGTGATACGATTAAATGTGCTCAGTGCTGACCGCATTCAAGATCCCGGTATATCATTTAAATGTCATCATGATACATAATATATAACTACTTTAGCATTAGAGATACCTTTTCGTTAGAAAACCTAATTTTATATGTTATCTTTTCGATAATGCATGTATCTTTAACTACTATATTACATTCTCATTAAAACGATAAGACAAATACATCCTAAAATATATAATTAATAAGTACAGTTATCTGCACTATGAAATTTTGATGCCTACCTATATTTTTTTATAAATAAGTTACACTTAAAATAAATGGCAATAAACATACCCAGTACCCACGATAAATAGTTATTGTACTTAATTCGCAATAAAATCCGACTCTATACATCTATTTAAAAAAAGCGTTTCATTATTTTCTTTAAACCATCAAAAGCGTTCCGTTACACTTCACCCTTCTAACTTCTAAATTGTGAACTGTCAAAATGACATTTCCCGCATATCGGCCATATTGTGCTTCGAGGTGAAATCATTCCTTTGTTCTATGTATTTGCTATGTGGCCTTCGTACACGTGTCCACGTGTGAGTCTAGGTACAATACTAGATTCCTATACATGTCTAATGGACATTAGGTTAATGCCTAGATATATAATATATGTTAGACTAGAGCTTTATTACGAAAATCTAATTACAATTTCAATTAATGGTTATCTTGTAGCTATAATGTGGATAAAGGCTGTTTTGGGCATTTTAAAATCATATTATTAAACCTGTCGTTTTTAACAGCTACAGCGACCGTTTATTCGGAAGTATATTTCATTAAAACTATAATGTCAGGAATTTTCTAAAATTATTTGGTATTCTGCATAAAGGTA
Organism: Colias philodice; assembly: GCF_061535455.1. Lineage (NCBI taxonomy): Eukaryota > Metazoa > Arthropoda > Insecta > Lepidoptera > Pieridae > Colias > Colias philodice. Next base: position 9,511,939 of record NC_143097.1, read on the forward strand.
GGGTAAGGGTATTTTACCAATTTATTTTATTCTTACAAAAATATTTCCTTGGCTTCAAAATATCATTCGTAAAAAATATTCCTGTACCCACCTAGATAATCGTATCATTGAATATAGTCAGTTGTTACATTCAAGTAAAACAATGTTTTCGCCTACGCTCACGTATTTATTTATGCCCAAACATATCCAATAAAAACTCCTTTATCCAATTGAAAAACATTGAAACGAAAGCACAGAAATTTCCCTCCTTTTAGCTATGTTAAATTTTAAAGCTGAAATAATATAATTTGTGGAGCTTTCGCCAGCGAGTGCTTATATGTTCTAAATAAATAAGCAAGCGAGATATCATTACATTATATTTTTACGTTAGAAATTTTACACAAAATATTTTCACAAAACTTTATCTTTAATGGAAAAGGTACGACTTTGTTATCAAATCAAATAAATGTAAAAGAGCTCTTTACTCGGTTATTTATTATATTTTTATGGACTTTGACGAAAAACACTTTTATATTCTTTTAAAAACATAAGCTTTTTATTATTAAGTAACTTTCAATATCCCTACTAATATTATAAATGCGAAAGTAACTCTGTCTGTCTGTCTGTCTGTCTGTTACGCTTTCCCGCTTAAGGGGGCGCATAAAGCAAAATAACCAATCTTCTATTAGATGATACGTGTAATATGCAAGACCAAATCTAAAAAATAAAATATATATCAAACTAGATGATATGTTCAACGATTCTGTTTAATCAAAAACATGAAATATTAAAATTTACTCGATAAAAAAAAATCACCAAGTTAGCTCTAATTTTCACACTTTTACGTTTTCTACTTGACATGGTAATACTTATTATGATTTTTTTTTCATAAACAATTATATTAAAACATTTGCAAGATATTTGTCAGAGCATTTTGTGTAATTACTTTTAGTTTTGGTTTTATCTGCGATAAACCACTTTTATCGTGACAAAATCAAACGTTTATCTCGAGAAAAAAAGAGCGCCAAAAGTGGTTTATCGCAGATAAAACCAAAACTAAAAGTAATTACACAAAATGCTCTGACAAATATCTTGCAAATGTTTTAATATAATTGTTTATGAAAAAAAAAATCATAATAAGTATTACCATGTCAAGTAGAAAACGTAAAAGTGTGAAAATTAGAGCTAACTTGGTGATTTTTTTTATCGAGTAAATTTTAATATTTCATGTTTTTGATTAAACAGAATCGTTGAACATATCATCTAGTTTGATATATATTTTATTTTTTAGATTTGGTCTTGCATATTACACGTATCATCTAATAGAAGATTGGTTATTTTGCTTTATGCGCCCCCTTAAACCTCTCAACCGATTTTGATGAAATTTGGCACAGACAATCTTTAGACCCTGAGAAAGAACATAGGCTACCTTTTTTTGCGAAATATGTACCACGGGCGAAGCCGGGGCGGACCGCTAGTTGATGAATAAGTGAAACTGCTTATCAGTTTTCCAAATTAGTTTATTCGACTTTTTCAATATATATTTTATTATATACATATGATTAAATTACCTTAATTAACTTGTTCCATTTCGATTAATATTAAGTACCTACTCTATAAACGATTTTAATATAATTTATCTACATTGTTTTTGATTAAATATTATCCAACCGCCTAGCAAATATTTCGTAGTATTTTCGATTACAAAACTATTTTTCATGATATCTACACAAAAGACATACACACCTACAATATAGACAAAATATAATTATATTATATCAATAATTATATATACTAGTATAAACAAAAATCATAATTACCTGTGTATAGTTAACAAAAACCCTTGTTATAACTATAATAATGACGTTTCCAAACGCCTCAGTGAGCAGGAAAAACGCCGTCATGACAGCTTTCATGCTGTCCGGCGATTCTTTGAACGAGAATGCATTCCCGGTTATTGCGAAAAGTACCTGTAATTGTTATCTTTTAATCCTTACTATATTCTTATCTAAACTAATATTATAAAGCTGAAGAGTTTGTTTGTTTGAACGCGCTAATCTCGGGAACTACTGGTCCGATTTGAAAAATTCTTTCGGTGTTAGATAGCCCATTTATCGAAGAAGGCTTATAGGCTATATATCATCTCGCTAAGCCCAACAGAACTGGAGCACTGCGGGTAAAACCGCAGAGCACAGCTAGTATACAATAATATTACTGCCCCCCTAGTCAAGTGGATTTCTGTTAGCGTAGCGTTCAATAGAATAGACTACGAATGTATGAGATTGACAAAGGCTGTAGATAAACGTATCTACAGGTTACGTCAATCTCATACATTCGTAGTCTATTCTATTGAACGCTACGCTTACAGAAAGCCACTTGACTAGGGGGGCAGGTATAGATACTGTAACAAGATTTCGGCCCGCGGCTTCCCACCCGTTGTCTAAACGTTAACAAATCGTATTCCTAAACTTTGTCGAGAACAACTCTATCTAATAATACAACCCAATCAAATCCTAATTATATTATGTTCTAAAATCAAGACTACGTTTAAACATTCATTTGTAAGATCTTTAAAAAACTAACCTAAGTTAATTTAAGATTTAAATGTACTATTTTCGCTTCACACATCCAATTCCGTATCTCTAATAAGCCTGAAACCGATTTTAACATTATTTATTTATTTATTTATTTATGATAAGGTACCTTACAGCTAGTGATACAATTTTTGTGATGAATAAATACTAAGCTACGCCAATTAAAAGGTACACCAATAGGTAGTAAAAATAATATACGTATGTGAACAAATACTAGTATAAGAATTTTACAAATGATAAGAGAAAATATTTTAATTTCATGTAGGTAAAGTAAGCATAGAGAACTAGTTCAAATAAAGGGGCATAGACCAAAACTCATAACCTGAATTTGAAACCTAATTAGAGTTCGGAGCGAACAGGCTATGTAGCTAGTTTAATCAGACGCGCCAAATAAAGTTACCTATTTTCATCTTCCTTGCCCATAAATTCGTCTAACTTTAACGCACAAGAAATCTTTATTTTATCTTCTATTTAGTTTTTACAATTACCCGTTAAAATTTTATAGCCATCCCTCACCTTGAATTATTATTTTCATGTATTTTACTACACAATTTAGATGTAGCTAAAATTTACTATTTAGGCTGTTTTTTTTTAATTTACCTTACCAAATACGCTCAAGATACAATAACCCTCTAAATAGAAATCCAACATTGAAATAAAAAATACATCAGAATAAAAAAGTATGTAGGTATCATTAAAATACCCATCACGAACGTCGGAAAAGGGGAAAATTCTTCATTCTTTCCGCAAGTAACATAATATGGAATCATAATTATATGATAACAGGAAAACATAATAACCGCAAAAGAATATTTAAAACGAAAAAAAAACATGTAACACGTTTTACGCGTCAAAATGCGATCTACTCAAAATCTACATACGGAAACAAAAGCTTTACGCCACAGATAAGATAATAGTTACTGAAGCAATTTGGCTCTGGCAACACTGAATTGTCAATGCAAACGATCCAAGTTCCTTGGAATAACTACTCATTGACTCGACTGCAACGGTAGAATATAATGTTCGCAGTAATATGAGTTTAGCCTACTTTAGGGAAGATATTAATAGGCTAAGTTTGGTGTGAAAAGCTAGGTAATTATCCGATAAATCATCGGATTGTATAGTCCTACCATTATAATACATCTATAGGTGTGAGTGACTCTAATAAGTTATTTTCTATTTCTATTAATTTACACATATTTTATAGAAGCAAAAGTCATGAACATAATCAATACGCGAAAGGTTACATCCTATATCTTTCGAACACATCCCCCCAAATATCTTTGAAATACATCTTAACTCTACTAAGGTAACATTAACAAGTTTCAAATAATTACCTGATATCTCAGCTTGTTAAAAGTTATAAAGCGATTCGATTTAAAAACTTTTAACAAGATTCATACAAAACAGTAACTTTTAAAAAGGTCAAGTTAATTTTTAAATTTGAGACGATTATTGGGTTATTTATAGCATAAGGAAGAAAGGCAGTGTTGACATTTAATGCCAGTTAATGAACGCAAAATTAAGCTTAGTTTAAATAATTTGTGACCGCAGTCACGTTCCTGTAAGTAATGCATTCTGAAACAGCGTAGTCTTTTATCAAAAAAGCTAATTTCGTAGGACGCTATTTTTCAGTACAAATGATGTCCATTTTTGTAATGTTGTCTTTTTTAATACTTATTTTTTCTTTGTTTGTTTTTTGTGCGTAATTTACTTACCTCTGCTATTGAAATTATAATAAACTGAGGTAACAGCCAGGCCATAGTGATTGAATTCGGTTCAGTTATGATATTTATGGAAGTCTCCTGTAAATAATGATCGAATTTTAAATCTTATTTATAATTCAGTAAAAATATTTTTAACACTTTTTGCTCCGAGCAGTTATTCCTAAAAAAATCGAAAGCATACCACCAAGAGGCGTGTATTTCCGAATGAAAACTACCAAAAACAATTTGCAAAGCACAAACACAAAACAATCAGCTACAAGCAAAAACACCACTCTTTACAACCCATTTTTTTTTTAATCCGCCTAGTTACAATAGCACAAATAAATACTATGCAACAAAGAACTCAACATTCACAACCCAATACACCCGACTAATCTATCCATAAAAGAACACAAAATTCCCTACATAATCCACCTTCCTTGCAAAGCACAAAAACACATCAAACAAAAAACACGAGACATTCAACCTAACACCTATAATTAACCACATATTCCTTCACTCACATAATGATCTCCAACCATGATCGCATAAACACCACCGCTCAGCATACTCAGGTCCTTCGAGACGGAATTCACTCTCAAAGAGTACTCCGACGCAAAAACCTCAGTTCTCTTTGATATGCCACTATGAATAAGACACTCTACTTCGCTCCTCCTTTCATTGAAAAGCGATATGGTTGACGCATTTACCTGTTTTGAGACGAAGAACCTGGAATATGTAGATTTTTCTTAAGGGAAAAAATACAGAGTCAATTGGAAAAGAACTGACATATTTAACAAAATATGTCTTTAATTATTGTTATTGTATAAATTACCGTTTTGTATGTAAGTTGTAGTAGGTATGTGTTCGCTTAAATAATAAATACACTGTGAATAAGTGTATTTATATAGTGTATGAAAAATATATTTTTTTTATATATATATATTTTGTATTGATTACTTTAAGTAATTTCGAATTCAAGATGGATTTTTATAGGAAAAGTTAAATAATGTAGCTACAAGTTGATATTCACGTTTGTATTCTTATTAAAAAAGTTACCACTCTCTATAGGTACATAAACATAAAGTACACGGAAATTACAAGTCAAAAACATTAAGGGAGAGGAAGAAGGAAGGAATAAAGAAAATATACTTATTGGGAAACTTGAAACCGGGTTAATTATTGGGAGAAATTATTCCAATTTATTTGGAATAAAACCTGTTCGTCGGTATTAAAATTTAACACATTTGAACAAAAATTCATACATATTATCGTAGTTATGAATGAAATGATTGGATATTGAAGTGAAACTTCTTTATCGGGGTTGGACAAAAATTTAGTGTAACATTTTTGCGTTACGCCGTACGCGTGACATTTTTGCGTTACGCCGTACGCGTGACATTTTTGCGTTACGCCATACTCGTGACATTTTTAAAGTCATAAAGAAGTTTCACTTCTTACGTGTGTACTCTAGTACACGCATACATTTTTTTAATTTATTTATACTTGAATTAATTATTACGGTTCATAGGCACAAGATAAAATTTTGTTATTTTGTTTGCAGATAAGTAATCAAACATCTACCATTAAATAATAATACGAATAAGGAATCTAAAAGGATAAGGGATACCTACTTCTGAAAAGCTTAAAACCACATTAGCGATGTAAACAGCATTACGAAACGTCTTAACCATTTTCTATACACAAATTTTCCTCAATTCACCCCAATGTGGATTAAATATATGTATACGATATAAAAACATACGACGTGCATATTATACGAATGATCCCTAAATTGTATTTTTTAACTTTTCAGTGCAAAAAATTCGTGATATATTGCGAATGACGTCATTTATTTTTAATATAAAGTTTAATTATGAGTTATTTAAGTGTTTATTTGCACAAGCAAAAGATTTAATTGCAAAGCAGAAAAGGGTATTAATTAATTCAAATAAAATGCCCTTCCTACCCATTTCCTACCAAGTTGATTTGCCATTAACTCTTGAATTTTTAATCACTACAAAGTCAAACCAAAACTTTTGCATAATTTAATCAGTTACAAACATTAATTATAAAAGTTTATTCCGGAAAAGTTAAATTTGACCGTCTCCGGCAAGAATGAACAAATAATTATCGAACCCGTATTAATGGCTCGAGCACGTGGAATGTTTAATATTTTCCAATTCCTAGAAAAACTGGGATTTACTCGAAATAATTTCAGAACGTAGTGTTTTAAATTTCCAACCACAGTTTCAAACGCTAAGCTCCACAGATTTAGATACACGATCCAATTTATTAATACGGCACCGAAAATTCTGGAAAATATTAAAGAATCCGTCTAAAAGTTCAGTTGGTCTATTTTTCACAATTTTTCAGCTTTTTTTTACGCAGACTACCTACCTTTGCTTTAGTACGTAGATTTTTATTCGGAAAAAAATGACATAGCAAATTGTTATGGTTTTAGTGTGTTAGGTATATACCAGTCATACTTTAAATATTTTAAGTATGACTGGTATATAACACACTAAAGCATATGCTTTAACTCAATTCAATTCAATTCAAATTATTTATTTGTCAGAATTGTGGTAATATACAAGGTCACATAATTAATAAGGTAGTCCACACAATTCGCCAGACAATTGGCATACAAATTTTTCACGATTACATTGCAGATTATATAAACATACATACATTCAATAACATTAAAATTAACAGGTTTTTATTAATACATATCACGCTTTAAAAAATTCATTTAAAGAATAGAAACATTTTTCCACTAACCATATTTTCAATTTTCTATTCATTAAATTTTTTGGCATTTCACGTAGTTCTTTAGGAATGTGATTAAATACCTTTATGCACATCACACTAGCATTGTTTTGAAAGAGCTTAGATCTACAATTTGGCATTAATAGGCGAGTAGGATCCCTAAAACCCAATTGTGAATTGTTTTTGGTTGATTTGAAGAGTTCACTGTGCTTTTTTACAAACATACATATTTCCAATATATACAAACCAGTAAGTGTTAAGAGACGTTTTTCTTTGAATTGAGGTCTGCAAGAATCAAGAGGACCAATATTACACAAAGCTCTTATACACTTTTTTTGTGCTAGAAATACGTTGGAAACATTGGTAGAGTTACCCCAAAATATAATCCCATACCTTAAAACTGAGGTAACGTAGCTGTGATATGCAGTTAGTGCAGCATTAAAAGTTACAGTTTTTCTCTTGGCTATGGCTAACTATGGCTTTAACCATACATTTATCAAAACATTGCTATATTTTTCATTTTCGTAAGTCGTTTTTGTTAACGCAAAATTACATACATTACACAAAATAAACAACGACATAATACGAAAGTCATCTCACCTAACAACAGGAAGTCCCGATTTGCTCTTATCAACATTATCCATAAACCTCGTCACTTTATCACCCGTTAAATAAAACGAAACAGCATTATTTTCCTCTAGCCAAAATGTTTCGTTTCGCGGCTCTATACAATTCCCGCCTAAAGTTAACGTCAGATTCTCTGTCCCTCTCGCAGGTATGTGCTTATTTGTGTAGAGCGAAAGAGAGGGAATCGTGTATATTATGTTTTGTTCGTCGTTATAAATTGAAATAGAACAAGGGTTGCCATTGAAAATACGAATTTGTGAATATCCCGCTTGCGGCAACTCTGGATATGTTGTCTGAAAATTGAGAGTATTTTTAGATGTAAAATTAAAAAAATATAATATAAAATACCTATAATTTAATTAATAAGGTTAAGGTAGTGATTATTTAATTAATTCCCAAAAATCTCAATATTTTATCGTACCTAAATTATATTGTTAATATCTTTAAAGGTCCAATGATTATTTTATAATTAGTTTAATAAATACATTAATTAATATTCGATATTTTTGCTTCTTTTAATAAAAAACTTACCTTTATATATATTTCGACGAAGGCTGAAGCAATAAACGCAAACCCAGCCAATATCCCCCCTACTGTGAGCCTGTGTAATGGATTCTTCAAAATATTACGCTTTTCTAAATATGGATACACGTACTAAAAACAGACATATTTCTTTATTATATTATTATATTGATGTTGAATAAATAATAACAAAAGCTAGATTTATTTTATTTCTTTTAATAAAATGACTCCAAAATAAAAGCATGCCACAAATATTACCATTGGCAACAAAATCATTGACAATAAAATTAAAAAAAAATAGATACAAATAATTCTGGAACGTTGTTTTGAGAAAAAGAAATGCTAACTGCGCAATTATATAAGTGAAATCGGACTAACCTTTTGTGACAAAGGGATGAGAATTAAAATGCAAACGGGTGCAATCACTTGCAACTGATCTGGCTTAACCGTAATGAAGCCCAGGGATCCGTTCATCTTTGTTGCTTGTAATGTCCATCTGGAACCCTACATTGAAAAGGTAATTAAACTTTACTATTTTCAAGTATGAACTATACTATCATTAGCAATTGTGAAATTGTTCGACGTTAATATTTCCGCTTGTCAATTTACAAAGTTATGGAAATGTAATATACCGGATTCTTATTTCGTTTATTATTTTAGAACTGAACAATTTTAAGAATAGGTACATACCTATTCTTAAAATTGTTCAGTTCAATTGTTCTAATTTTGTATTTAAAATACAAAATTAGAAATTATATAGTATAATGAATAATCATGCATTTGATAACTGATTCTGAGACTACCGAACTTGATTTTTTAAATGTAATTTATTAAATCTACGGAACCTATCAAAGCTCTTACTCACGTCTCACAAATGATATTATGTTAACGCAAGCGGGGTTTTTCAATGCACGCGAAAAACGTTCCTTTTCTGTATTTTAACGATGTGAGAATTTTATGATCGGAAGAATAAATAAGAGCTTGAAAAGGATTAAATTCTTACCATCTGATCTAACAGAGCCCAAAACATCGGTATAACAGTAAACAGCTTAAGTAAAGATAACGTTTTCTTCACATCTCTTATGAATGACTTGTCATACTTGTGTTGCACGGTGTCCAACCAATGATCATTTTTATTCATCTTTCCTTTTATAAGTGTGGCCTTTAAACCTACCTGATGAAATATGTCAATTTAGTAAAATCTTACGATTATAAAATATCAATATTAAAATTTTATTTATTACTAGCTGTGCCCTGCGGTTTTACCCGCAGTGCTCTACTCCTGTTGGTCTATCTAACACCGGAAGAATTTTGCAAGTCGGACCAGTAGTTCCTGAGATTAGCGCGTTCAAACAAACAAACTCTTCAGCTTTATAATGTCAGTATAGATTAATTGAGAGTCGATTATTAGACTTTACTAATAAGTTTTTCGTAGTTATTATGAGACTAAAACTATTATTATTATACTTACAAAAATGCACTTCACAAAATCAAACAGGACAGTCCCGTTGGGTTTGTTTATTACGTATCTGCTCTGTGCACTCACAAAAATAACTAAAACAAAAACATTATTTAGGCTAAGTTACCTTGTTTTTAGAATTATGTTGAATATTTTAAATGCATATTATGTATTAAGAAGTTTCTCGTCAGTAAAATTGGTTAAATTCCATTAATTTCTTGGAAAATTTTCGAATGATATGACGTCATGATAATTTTTTATACAATAATTGAGTAAATATCAATATTTAATGCTCAAACATGATATAATAATAGATCTTTATCTGTGCTGTAATAAATCTTCAGTAGGTATTTCTAAATTTACGCAATATTTGAAGTTTGAACGATGATAATGTTATTTGTAATTTCAATAAACTTTCATTGTAACATTGGAATAATAAATAACTGAAAATAAACGACCTTTGTAAAGTTATACGGAACTAATAATCAAGGCACTTGTGAATACAAAAGAGAAGACGCTATTAATAGTGATATGTCAGTTCATATCTAGGTGTAATAATGAGTTTCAGAATTTACTATATTCATATAGATATACCATAGACGTTGGTGGTTGAGTTAAATGCTTGAAAACTTGGCTAAGAAATGTATCTATTGTATACGTATACAAAAAAGTAGGTACCATTTGATTAAATAGTTTTTTTAGCGAAGTATTTATGAAATATCATACTTTTGCAATAACCAGCGTATCGTATGAAAATTGGACAATAATTTAACTACTGGAATGTAATGTAAACGTATTCATGTCGAATTCAATCAATTTTCACTATAAATCTTTTATCCCAACCAACTATAGGCGATTTTTATCATTTGATGAATATTCTTGATATATCTGTGCTTTGCCAATAACGAAATAACAAATAACGAAATAAGTATTGCTTATATCAATTCAACCATTCAATTACTTAGATAATTTAACAATATTATACGTATATGTAATACCTTTACTTACCCATAGACAGTAGAACGACTAACCCAGGAGCGCCAAACGCGAGCGAATAGCAGTCTTTATCCCCAAAACATTGCACCTCCGACCTCAATATTGGCGACACTATCTTCGCTATCACACTGCCCACACACAACACAAAGTATAATATACTGAAGTAGATAGCTAGATACTTCTGGTGTTCAGATGATTGTAATTGTTCACCACCAAACGCAGTAGTGCATGGCTTTATTCCCCCCGTACCGAGGGTTATCATAAACAGGCCCAGGAGAGTGTATGTACTGAAAATAATAGACAATTGTATTGTTGGCATTAAAGACACGTAATATTTTCAGGAAATAAAATAATTGCTCAAGGAAGAAGAATGAAGCTGAATAGAGTTAATAATAATGAATAGTTAGAACAAAGTGACGAGAAAAAAGAACACTAGCTACTGACATAAGACACAGCAATACAAAAATAGCCTTAGAAACTTTCTTGAAGACAAAGCTATATCTTAAAAAAGTTTCAGACACTATAGTGACTCAGTTAAATCATTAATTTTGCCATATCCTGGCTGACTCTACATTTCCAAAGTTATTATTTAAGTGGGTTCTAGAATTCAAAAGCCCTTACTTTGCAGGTAAATTGAGCACTGGAATCGCTGTCACAGCCACTAATATATTGCCAGCTGCGTATATAAACATCAAATATAGAATAGTCCTAAAAAATAGCAATCTTTATTATCCTGGAAAATGAAGCGTATAAAGAAAGTTATTACACATTAAAATGTATATTGTAGTGTCTAGATATATTATACGGAATGGCATAAAATGCCACACATGTAACTATAATAGTCGTAAATCAATCGAAAGGATCCCAATGAAATTGGGTCGTGTAAACTAGAAATATTGATATATTTGTGGTCAAAACTTCCAAGAATTTGAGGCTCGCAGCGTAGTCTTCGGACCGTCAAATATTTCTAATAACAACTTTACCTGAACTTTCCGAGCCAGTTATCAGCAAGGATACCGCCGATAATTGGGAACACGTACACAAATGTAGTGAACACGTGGTAAGTCTCCGTTGCCCCTTCATCAGTATAACCCAACTTACTTCGTAAGTATAAGGTAAGGAATGCTGGAAAAACAGTATTATTTCTCGTACATGTTAGTTTTATACAGTGTCGCTTATGGATTCTTTATATTGTAAAGTTGGTTCTCAATGTTGTCAATAGGTAACACAGGTTGAACTCATAAACTCGTTCTATTAACTTAAAGTTTAATGTTTTTAGTTGATATAACTGAAAATAAGAACGACGAAGATATCCCACTCAATTATACACTACATTTATCTATTCAAATCTTCCTTTATTCATTACCAATAAACATCTGCCTTGAAAAGCAATTCATGTAAATATGTTGTTCTAACTGAAAAAATATTCAACTTATTTCCATACCTTTCATGCCAGAAAATGAGAAGCGTTCACAGAATTCGGTGAGAATTATGAAAAATACGATCCTTGGAAAACGATCCTTAACCTGAAACAACGATTTTTATTATTGAAACACGCACCTAGACTATGCGATAATCTTATAGTTATGTTTCTGTTAATATCCTGTAGTCAAAGACTGTGTGCTATATTGAAGCATCGAACCATAATATAGAACTCATGTTATTAAGTTCAAGAGATTGTTAGAACAAGCTTATCACAAGAATTTCTGGTAAGTATATAAATCATTTTAGCTGGACACTCAGCACTCTTTGTATCGAGGAAGGCTACGTAACATCATGCTACGATTAACAGAAATGGAGCATCGATAACAAAGTTGCAAAAATTTTAATAAAATGTTCCCATTGCATGTGTCAGATAATTTTCAATTTTAATAATACGAATTAATATTTGAAACTTTCCCAAATTGTATTTTATTGCCTCCATAATAAAGTATAACTAACCATATGTATAGTAATATCATAATATATTGCAGATTATTACACACAGACAAACGTGCATTTTATTTCTACCTCTATCTATCCTATGTTGTTGAATTATTCATCTATTTACTGAGTTCCTTTGAAGTCTGAAGACGACAGCATTAACCTTTATTTCGTTTTTATATTCCTCCTATTTTTTTTTCCTTTTACCAGTCTTTAATATATTATCTTTTTATTATATACTTTTAAAAAAAAGCTTAAAGGTATACCTATTACAAATTACGCGTAAATAATTTATAAATATTTTATGAGATGTATGTAAACATAGTGTTAAATTAGGTACCTTCCTACTAAATATTGTATTGAGTATTGATTACTTACAGGGAATTAATTAGGAATTGTAATCGCTAAATCTTCACTAAAATATTTATCAAATGTTTATTACCAACCAGTCCCGACAGAAAAAAATAAAAACGTCTACACTAAATTTCTTTTAACATTTTTAAGTCCCTACTAAATTCAGCTCTGTGAAGGTTTTTTTTTTTAATTGTTTACTAAATGTTTAACGCCTTCAAAGGAAGAAGATTAATAAATCACTGTGTGACTGTATATTTTTATATTATTATTGACAAAAACTGTAACATAACAGTGTTGCATTTATTTTTTCCTATTTAACTGAGCTTATGAATGTATTATAAAGTAAAAAGTACGCAAAATTACTAACCTGTGTCTGAACATTATCTATTTTCTCCATTATCACACACCACCGACAAACACGTGAACACAAATAACAAGACAATAATTGTAATAGTAATTTATATCTTTGGTTAATCAAACATGCCGTCTCATACCGCTGAATCTATTTATTTTAGCATTACGTGCTCTTTGGTGTAACTCATTGACTTTGGGTTTCGAACGAAGTTCCTTATCGTGGTACGCTGGCTGGGGGCTAGGCGACTTCGAGCAAGACGACGAAACAACCTCACGACACTTTTGCTGTTGTGCGTATATTAGCATTCCTTCACTTATTTCATTTATCATTTAACTCCTAAATATAGTTTATAATTTCAAAACTAAAGGAACTTCGTTCCAATCGGGTGTCCCACATGTAACACCTCAGTTTATCATCACTCATTAATTTTATGGCCTGGATTTGGCATTCAATCGGTAGTCGAACGCTATGAAATATTCTACACTTATATTATGAAGAAGGTTTAATTTGTTAATTTGTGAGTTTATTTGTACGAAGTTATCATGATCATTACTGAAACAGCTTAACTAAAATGCTTTCACCGTGTGATCAATAAAACACTTAACTAAAATGCTTTCACCGTGTGATCAATAAAACATTCTGTTTCTCAAATGTTATATCTCATGCCCAGTGGGAAGAGATCCACGTAGTCCACGTTATGTAGTATTCACTAAAAGTATCCAATTTGTATTTACAGACACAATAAATAGGCTACAAAGTATAAACTCAAAGCAGTTAAAGTTTTGTACGAATCCGTTCAGTAGTTTTAGCGTGATACATCATTAATCAACAATAGCTAATCATCGCATAAAACACGGACACTGCGACATGCGGGCAACAGCTAGTTATTATAAACTAGCGGTCCGCCCCGGCTTCGCCCGTGGTACATATTTCGCAATAAAAGGTAGCCTATGTTCTTTCTCAGGGTCTAAAGATTGTCTGTGCCAAATTTCATTAAAATCGGTCCAGTAGTTTATGCGTGAAAACCATACATACATACATACATACATACAAACCTTTCCTCTTTATAATATTAGTATAGATTATGGTTTAATCTATAGGTATTCCAGGTTTTGTTATATGTATAGGTACCTATTATGTGACCTATCAAAAGCACAATTATTAAATAGATCTACAAAATACCCCTTTGCTGGCTGATATGTAAATCAAATTACTTGAAAACCTTTTCCGATGTATTCAATTCCCAAAATGTAAGTCCTTCGACAATCAGTTACAAATTCTACGAATTTTATTCCTTACCTACGAATAGGCTGACAATTTTAAAAATATAATTTCTTAATTTTCTCTTGAGATCCCTTGCATAAAATATGACCACCTACTTCGAATAATTAATTTTTGAAACGGTGGTCATAAAACGGTCATTTTTCTAATCGAAATTTTGATTATAATCTGTTGGGTCAAATCTAGGACATGACACGAAATCCCGAGGGATAATGTGAAATCTATACTGGGTCCGTAGTTTGATCAAATTCCTCGAATATCATCGCTAAGCCATCGATACATCATTAATTATTCGTATTCATAGTAAACATTATTGAGCAGCAGTTTGACAATGTTGCAGAAAACTTTGTTTAAATGTTGTCGCTTCTCGGGCGAGAACATTTTAATTTCTAGGGTGCGATATCGATTCTGCAATACGCAGAGTTGCAAATCTGCAACATGTTGATACAACTTTATTGTTTAACAAATGTTTACCACTTACCAGGGATATGGGGATTCCTAGCAAGATAAGTCAAGGTAGGTATGTCGAGGCGCCAAATCATTATAATTTATAAACTGACTAGATTTCCGCCCGCGGCTTCGCCCGCGTTTGCAAAGGAAAACCCGCATAGTTCCCGTTTCCGTGGGATTTCCGGGATAAAAACTATCCTATGTGTTAATCCAAGTTACCCTCTATATGTGTGCTAAATTTCATTGTAATCGGTTCAGTACCTAGTTTTTACGTGAAAGAGTAACAAACATCCATACATCCATACATCCATACATCCATACATCCATACATCCTTACAAACTTTCGCCTTTATAATATGTATTAGATTACACAGCTTTTGCACAAGGCTCACGCGTGGAATTTTTATTTTTAACCGAATTGAAATTAAATACCAGAAAAAAAGTTACTAACTACTAGTTACTAAAAAAATGAAAATAAATTTATCGTTTCAAAATCGTTCCGCAACAAATCTTTTCTGCACTTTAACTTAAAAAATATAAAATAATCTGAACAGAGTTGTATTCGTATTAAATTATACAGCACATGTAAGTATGTAAACATATTCAGAATTCGTAGAAACTTCTTTTTATTTATAGTAAGGTAATCTGGGGGCTCGGCAGTCGGCAGTCATGTCCCCGCCAAGTCGAGCGAAAAAGCGGCACGGTCGACGTTTCTCGAAGCAATTAGGGCCTCTTAGACCCCCTAAAACTTTGTTGTTAAAAATTTACCTATCAGGAACATCAAAATAAAGTTTACTCCCGAAGAAACTTTATTATTTACCACGCGTGAAGCAGGCGTGTTATACGATATAGGTATTTGAACACGCCTACGCTTTAGAATATTATCTACACAAGATGATAATAATACTCGGTGTAATGATTGTCCTCTACGTTATAACTTATAGTAAACATTTGTAGATAGTTCAATCTTGAGCCTCTAACAAAAATAAATAGTAATCGTAAGTCATACAAATATCGTTGTGAGATGATGTAATATCAAATAAATAAAACCGAAAAGTTTACTATGGAGATATAATATTTGTAGAACAAATTCATGTATTTCTGTGCAGTAGTAGGCGCATGATAGTCATATCCTACTTCCTATCTAAGTATATTTGTACATTCTTAATCCTTAAAGTCCTCATGACGAGATAAAAATAGGTAGGTGCACGTAAAAATACATAATGGAAGCAGTGCAATATAGAAATTATTCGGAAATTGTTTTGCATAAAGTTTTTTATAACCGTTCTTAGATCGTTAGATAATAATCCAACACAAGTTTCCTGTCGCTATATAGACACCCACGCACAATAGAAACACGTGTAAAATTTGTAATTAGTAAACTTTGACCTACATATTGAATATATCTATCTAAGATCTATTTTATTAATACTTTATTAATAAAATAATTTGAGAATTCGTAATTTTATATTGTATTGTAAACTACGAAACAAGCAAAGTTTTCATCTAGTTCAAATAACTTAAAATTATATTCAATTTTATCTTGTTAACAAATGTCATCATTTACAAATTATAAATTGTATGTAATTATGAATGTCTCTGATATAAAAATAATTATTGCTGTAATGCAATGTACACAATCAGTAGGATTCTTAATTTATTATGTTAAAAAAAACGATTAAAATATTTATAGTACTAGTTATAGGTATTAATTAAATCTGTTCATTAAAATTTACTTAATGATCTAAGATTAAAATATATTATTTACTCGATGACTACTAAAAGGCTTGTATCTAAAAAGTAAATTCGGTATGTCTGTCAAAGAGCGTTTTCACATTATCCGATCCGATATCGGATATCGGAAGCCGATAGCCGATATCCGATATCGGAGGGAAGTAAAATGTATGAAATATGTGCCTGTCTTTCACATTGTCCGGTCCGATATCGGATATCGGAGCCGACACCGATATTCCCAGTGGCTATCGGACGATAATGTTCAGTGTTGCCAACTCAATTTTCGAAAAGGCAGTATACCAACAGCAAAAAAGCACTAGTTTGTGTATTTTCAGTCTTAGGCGCTCAATCTTTAAAAAAATTCTTTGCTTTTAACCTAAAACCCTTTCTATTAAAAGAAACCTTTTTTTATTAAGAAAACACACATTTAAGTATTTATAGGCATTTAAAATACGATTTATACGGCAGGTACTTTTATTTGCCGTATTAAAATATACGACAATTGGCTGAACTGAAGTAAACAAAAATATATTGCATTCTTAAATTCAAATATCTATCTTCGAAAACATTAGTGTCTATCATCTTTATTTTATCTCATTCTGCCTCGCTCCTCCTCCTACTCGAATGTTGGTTGTGCTGTTTATTGTATTGTTGTCATTGAGTGCTTTGTTTTTAACCGACTTCAAAAAAGGAGGAGATTTCACACCGATTTTATTTTTATTTTGAATTTACAACAAAGAATACAAAGTTTGAAAACTCTTAAGTAATTCTAAAATAATTGTTTATGACAATAAAATAATTTATGTATCTTTACTTACAGGAAATTACAACAATCATATTACAAATATATTTGAACGAGTGACAATATTATTTTAGGATATTACAGTGTAATAAGAAAAAGAAAAGAAAATGTGAACAAAGATTGTATCACTTAATAAATTTATCTACACTACTACATGAACTTTTATAAATGTATATAGTGAAAAAATGACTAAATGACTATAGTCTACTTGATAAGTTGAAAATGGCGTAAACTAGAGATAAGGCTCTTAAAAATACGTGCGATAGCTCATTTGATTCGGAATGACGTCTAGAAAAATGTATCGGAAATGTTTATTAGCACACAAAAAATTGCAAAAGTTATAGGCAAATTAAGTTTCAAAAAAGTAGGTATTTCGTTTATTGTTAATAACTCCGAAATTATTAACATTTCAGAAATTTTGAAAAAAGATTCTTAAAGAGGAGGAAATTTCCAACGAAAATCTCCCGACTCCCGGAATTCTATCTCCATTATTTATAATTTTAATTTAACGCTGAAAATAGCCCTCCGCGCGGCATTTTTAGTTAGCGCGCGCGGCTTCAAAACCGAGCACGTCACACTAATTATTTTTTTTAAGGTATTAAATATTAATTTAAAAATTTAAAAAAATTATGGTGTATTCCGAACACTTCAAAGAATTTGCTCCCGTTGGAAATTTTACTTAAAGTTAATTTTTCAACAAATTAGACAAATGTTAACTAACGAAATTTTTTTGAACTTCCGTCCTTATTGCACATTAAAAAAAAATGTTTAAATAATTGTCGGTAAAATTTTTCACTTCGTGGAGACCTTCATATAAATATCCTTAACAAGATCGCGCCATAAAAGTTTAAAAAATTTTATTACTTTGTTTATAATAATTTTTTCAAGTTAAGTAATTTGAACAAAAAACTAGAAATTTCGAATTCGAAGTGAAAAATTTTACCGACAATTATTTAAACATTTTTTTTTTAATGTGCAATAAGGACGGAAGTTCAAAAAAATTTCGTTAGTTAACATTTGTCTAATTTGTTGAAAAATTAACTTTAAGTAAAATTTCCAACGGGAGCAAATTCTTTGAAGTGTTCGGAATACACCATAATTTTTTTAAATTTTTAAATTAATATTTAATACCTTAAAAAAAATAATTAGTGTGACGTGCTCGGTTTTGAAGCCGCGCGCGCTAACTAAAAATGCCGCGCGGAGGGCTATTTTCAGCGTTAAATTAAAATTATAAATAATGGAGATAGAATTCCGGGAGTCGGGAGATTTTCGTTGGAAATTTCCTCCTCTTTAAGAATCTTTTTTCAAAATTTCTGAAATGTTAATAATTTCGGAGTTATTAACAATAAACGAAATACCTACTTTTTTGAAACTTAATTTGCCTATAACTTTTGCAATTTTTTGTGTGCTAATAAACATTTCCGATACATTTTTCTAGACGTCATTCCGAATCAAATGAGCTATCGCACGTATTTTTAAGAGCCTTATCTCTAGTTTACGCCATTTTCAACTTATCAAGTAGACTACTAGTACGTCTTGCTAAAATACATTTATTAGATTTTGAAAGGTATGTACTAATATGTATTACCATAGACAAATATAAATTATATTCGTCCATGAAATTACTAAAACTATTAACTAATACTAGGTTGTAGTAGGTATTGATATAAATTTATTTAATTTATATTGTGTTAACATAAGTATATTATGTTATACAAATGACCGATATCAAAACTATTTAGTAAATAGCACATCTAAATAAACATTTTACTTTTCTTTTTTGAAGTTGTTTTTCTTTATCGTAGTTATTTTTAATGTACATGTACAACTATGATTTACATTTGATTTTTTTTAATTACACCTTTTTTTATCAACTGGCAATTTAGTTTAGTTTTCTCTAAAAATTTCTGGCAACACTCATGATGATATCGGAACGATTTTATCGGACAATGTGAAAGGGCAAATTGTATCCGATATCGGATATCGGCTATCGGCGTCCGATATCCGATATCGGATCGGACAATGTGAAAACGCTCTTATGAGGAATAAAATGCTAATTACGTTCCATTTTAAGATTTTTGTAGTTTATTTATTCATTTATTTCTCATGTAGATACATCGATTTTTTTGTATCGTATGATAAAAATTTAAATATATAACTAACTTTATCATAAATTTTAGTTTTCAAAAATCATAGCTACATATAAACCACAGAGCAAGTAATATATAGGATAAACCATAGAGCAAGATAAACTTGATGTTAATACTACGCCACAGAATACATAATAGTAGCTAAACGCTACAGAACGGACACTCTCCGCCTCCCGCCAAAATTAAACTTACCTCACCCCCGCGCGATCAGACATAAAATGGGCCATATTTTTCTGCAAGGACGATACGCAACGAAGATTGACAATATAATCAAATTGACTTGAAGTAATTTTATTATTTTGGATTTGTGATTATCGTTTTTCGTAGAATGGTGGTTAGATATTGTGCTGTTTAGGGATGTATTTCATCAGAAAAACGCGAATTTTTTTTTACGCTAGTCACAAATGTGCCAACCATAAAGCGTTAACACACACATTTGCAGTCTCTACAGTGTGACTGTCAAAACGATCATTTTCTCCCTAGAGTGTAGAGTATATTTGTTCTGTGATCATTTTGTATGGAGTGTCCGGGGTGTGACTACGCTTGAAAAGGAACGTGCAAAATTTAAAACTTGTAAGACAAACGGACTTCGTTGACTCTTGGTTGACTCGTTGTTTGTTTTAATTTTTGTTCGCTGTAAAAATAGTGAAAAGAAGAAAAAGAGTAGAAATATTAATAAAATGTGGATACTGAGTGAATTACTTTAATAAAGACGTTATTCACGGATTGGTTTAAAACAAACTTAATAACTCAAGTAAGTTATATTTTCTTTATACATTTTCTCTATATAAAATCGTGAATTAGAATGAAAATCTAATGTTTACATCTTATTTGTTTTGCTTATACTGTTTTCTCCGCATTGATATTATTCTAAACGACTTCAGAATATATTGAAATTCTATCTCACTGTAAGACTATAAAATATCAATTTTCAATTGTTGTTTCATTTTGTTAGTTTTTAGAAAATGTCGAACAAATCAAGAATACCATCGCCCGCGCGTTCCCACGGTGCCGTTACACCAAGGAGATATAATCCTAGAAAGAGCAGAAGTGTGGGATCTCCGGCATGTTCCATTGGCTCCACCAGACTGGCATCTGTTGTTAAAGATGTTATGGAGTTGTCACCCATGATTGGAAGAAGATCTGTTCTGAACGATTGCACAGATATTATTGCTCCTGGAAGTAAGTTCAAATAAAAAATACTTTCAATTGAAACTCCTATAAAGAATTTAAGCAAAATATAATCTGTCTCAATATACACTCATAAATAGTTTTAATAAATCAGCGCTGTTCAGGCGTTGAAGCCCGACAGCATGGCTGAGTCTGACCCGATTGCCATGTATTGATAAATTATTCTATATTTTATTTAATACTAGCGGTCCGCCCCGGCTTCGCCCGTGGTACATGTTTACGTTTTCTCTACATAAAAACCATCCTCGTACTTCAAGGAATATAATAAAAAAAGAATTATCGAAATTGGTTCAGCCGTTCTCGAGTTATGCGCTTACCAACACATTTTGCGATTCATTTTTATATATAAGATAAGTATCTAGTTGTTAACATGTGGCATTAAATATTTTTTCTTTCTTTCTTCTTCTTAATATGTTGGAAGTAGTCATAATAATAAAATATTATATGGAAAACTAGGTTACCGCCTGCGGCTTCGCCCGCTTTGTCTAAAACCTAATAAATTATATACTAAAACCTTCCTCTTGAATCACTCTATCTATTAAAAAAAACCGCATCACAATCCGTTGCGTAGTTTTAAAGATTTAAGCATACAAAGGGACATAGGGACTTTGTTGTTGCAAAAGCAACTTTGTTTTATACCATGTAGTGATTTGGGTGTTGCTTTCCCTGGCATTCTGTAATCATGTTTATAATAATGATGCGCTCTGACTTTTCACAGATGCACAATCACTTGTTCTGTTAATAAAACCTGCATTGAAACCTGTTATGTAATTTAAAAGATCTTAGTGTACATAGAGATAGGCTCCAGGAATCAACTTAATTTTTGATACTATGTAGCTTGTTATGTATGTTTGCATGTTTGTGTATCCAGATTATATAAATCTGGATTGTATTTTTTACACTGCTTAATTTCTAACTACAATTACTTATTGGGTTCAAGTAATTGAGCATAGCAAATTTGTCTATATACTATTAATTAAGATTTTGTCTGCATGTGAAACCATGGGACACAGGTAGTCTATTATACACTACATAATTTAAAACAAAGTTGCTGTTGATGTCTTTCTTTCTCTGTGTATACTTAAATCTTCAAAACCAAGTGATAGATATTGAAGCATTTTTTTAAGTAGATATAGCGATTCAAGGTTTAAGCATATAATTTGTCAAGTTTTAAACAAAGCGGACAGAGAGCTTAATAAAATACACTGTAATGTTAAAACACCAATTATAACTCAGGTTTAATATTTGACATTCATCAACATTCATATTGACAACCATAACCATATAGAATTAATGAAAAAATTCAATTCATAGGGAATAGTTGGTGGAAAAATTTGGATGAAAATTCAAGAGAAGTGCTGGATGTGCTGCAAAATAAAGAAATGGTTGATGCTTTTAACGTTCTTGAAGAATTTGATGTTGAAACATTGAGGTAAGGAATATTTTGTTATTATGATTTAGTAAATGCATTGTATTCAATGATAAAAAGGTCAAATTCATATCAAATAAGATTGCATGCAAATACACATAACTTAATGTTTGTCATAGTAAAGAAATATTTATGTAGTATTTCAACACATTCTTTATTATTATTTCAGCCAAGGAACAAAGACTTATTCAGTCGATCTCCAAAACAGCAGTGATGAAGAATCAATAAAAAGCATTGTTATGCCACATCGAAAGTTATTTGCAGGAAAGGAAAACCCTACACAAAAAAAGTTTCAAGACAGAATAATGAATAGAAGAGAAACGCTTAACTCAACTGAAACACAAAAGAGTAGGATAGAGTGGGATAAAGATTTAAGTATAACTCCAAAAAGTCTCTTCAAACGTCAGGAGAAAAGACCTCAACCAGTATTTCCAGCAGCTTTACTCAGTATTTCAAATAATAAGACAATAACAAATGACAAAACGTTACCACCAATGCAGCCGAAAAACCAAGGTCGACACTTATTTGGTAATAGACCTGTTACTAAACAGAAAAATATGTTCGTCGATTTCATTGTTTCCGACAGTGAAGAAGAAATCCCAGATATGCAACCGAAAATCTTTACATTAAGAAGGCAGTCTCTCCAAAAACGACGCGCAAGCTCAATTTCCAACATGAATTCACCAATACCAAGTCTAACTGATATAGAAATGGACTGGAAGCACTTGCCTTCTTCAACTATGATGGAAGATCAATTTGAAGATCAAACAACCCCGAAGAATCTTAGACGCAGCATTATATCGGGAAATGATGAAAAACAGAATTCCACTCAGGTTACTGTACATGAAAAACAACAGCAAAGAGAAAAAAATGATGACAAATTGATGGACATGGAAGATGAAGCTGATGTAACACTTACAAATAAATCTGTTAAGGAAACTTCTAGAACTCTTAACAAATCTAAAAACAGATCAAACTTTAGTCACCGTGTATCTAACAAGTCTTTAACGAAATCAAAACATGCTGAAAGTCATGATAATAAAAAAACACATAACAAAGAAAGGGAAGATAGTTTTAGGACTCAATTAAAATCTGTAGCAAAAGATCTGAATAAGAGTAAAAATAAACAAAATGTGAGCAAAGCTGCAGATACAATTGATGGTAAAAAATCAAGTGATGTTCAAAATAACGTAGAAATTAATGATATGAATGAAATTCAACAAGAATCAAGTGATGAAGAACTAGAAAATAGCCAACTTCGTTATGAAGAAGATGAAGCTAAAAGTGAAGATGTAGAAGACAATTCAAAAAATGCACAAAAACAAACCGACAAAAAATCAGTGACAATGAATGTCATAGATGGTAAATCAAGTCAAAATTTACACAAAACTTTACAAGATAATAATAGTAGTAAGACAAACAAAAATAATTCAAAAGCTGAACTCAACATATCAAAACGTAAAAATAGACAAACGGCGAATGATAGCAAGCGAGAAGGAAAACGTAAAACTATTGAAAAGAGTAATAAGAGTACAGGAAAACATACTGACCCTCCAGTTTCGAAGGAAAATATGGAAGCCATAAATATAAATGAAGCTGAGAAAGAACTAGAACAATATCAAAATAACGATAAAACCGACGAATCTCACCCCAGTGAAGAAATAGCTAATTCCATACATGAAACAATTATCACAAATAAAAACGAAACAGTAAAATCACTAGAATCAGTTCTCAATGAAAAATCGATCGGCAATATGTCAATAATAGAAGGACGCAATACGAGCGTGAGAAAAACAAAGAGTATAATACCTAAGAATCTGACTATACGTCCGAGTTTAGCTCCAACACGCGACAGTATAGAATTCTCAGACGGAAACAATTCAAGCGCCAATAACACTCATTGGGATTCACACAGAACAACTAGACATACTATGCGACAGACTTTCGGTAAAGATTTTACTCCGAGAAAGTCCTTACGAACTTTGATTATGGAGAAATCAGCAAAGCGTCAAACTTACTTGAACGATAATGAGGAAATTAGCAAAATGCCGCAAGCGAATTCCACAGAATATCCAGAATTTGAAAGTGTTGCTGAACATATGGAGGTGGGAGAAAGTATTGAGGAATCAGGCCATACAGAATCGAATCAGGAAGAACAATTCCATGTAGAATCGAACCATGCAGAATCACGCCTTGCAGAATCCACCCAAGAAGAATCAAAGCATGCGGAAACAGAGCACGAAGATTCGGAGCATGTGGAATCGGATCATGAAGGATCGGACCATGTGGAATCGGAGCATGAAGAATCGGAGCATGTGGAATCGGAGCATGAAGAATCGGACCATGTGGAATCGGAGCATGAAGAATCGGAACATGCAGAATCAGAGAATGAAGTATCGGAGC
Organism: Colias philodice; assembly: GCF_061535455.1. NCBI lineage: Eukaryota > Metazoa > Arthropoda > Insecta > Lepidoptera > Pieridae > Colias > Colias philodice. Next base: position 9,536,663 of record NC_143097.1, read on the forward strand.
AAGAAGTGTTAGACCATGACGTATCAAACCATTTAGAATCCACCAATGAAGTATCAGACCGTGCAGAATCAGACCATGCCGTATCAGAAGATGCAGAATCAGACCACGAAGAAACGGAACAAGAAGTATCAGACCATGTTATATCAGACCGTGAAGTATCGGAGCATGAAATATCAAAACGTACGCGTCAGACCACATTAGAAGCATATTTGCAAAAGATTAAATTGGAGAAAATCGAGAAGAAACGGAAATTGGTAAGGTTTGACTTAAAATATACTTTTCTAAGTCTGTAAATATTAAACTTACAGGCTTATCACCTAAATTTGGTCGAGTGCAGTCCATTTTGGTTAAAAAACCTACTAATATTATAAATGCGAAAGTTTGTGTGTGTGTTTGTTACTCTTCCACGCAAATTCTACTGAACCGATTACAATGACATTTAGCACACATATAGAGGGTAACTTGGATTAACACATAGGATAGGTTTTATCCCGGAAATCCCACGGGAACGGGAACTATGCGGGTTTTTCTTTGAAAACGCAGGCGAAGCCGCGGGCGGAAAGCTGGTACATAACAAATTTTCTATTCACTCCAACCAATGACTTATTTGGACTTTAAACTAGACGTATTTCTGCTTTCAAATATTTGCGTCACTAGTAAAAAAAGTTTTGCTTTTCATAATTTATTCTTCACCTGCAGGACGAAGAAATAACGAATTCACTCAAAAGGCAGTTTGAAAATGCGCACATATTCAAAGTTCCACTAAAACCTGCTATAAAAAGAATACAAAAGACAAATACTAAACCCAAAAAATATGTAAGAAAACCTGCAATTCCTTTGGCTGTGTTACCAGACGAGATTTTAGAAGATTTGAAATATAAACCTCCAAAGAGATATCAACCCAGAAACGCATCATGGGCCACTAAAAGATTGTACAAGTTTCTGGAAACTAAGTTGGAGCCGAAGTAAGTATTTTTAAACATCTATGTGAAAATCTATGCTAGTAATGATATCAGCAAATTCGAATCAAGTCTTTACAAGCAAAATCTGCCTATTTGCCATTGAGGTATTATTATAGAGAGGACACCACGAACAAAATCTGTGCAACAAGCGCGGCGGCGCGGGGTAGCTAGTGAGTCATACATTTTGTAGATATTCTGCCTCTTATTACTTATGAATTAAAACCAATCAATGTAACAAATAAATATTGTTTATCTTATTAAAAAAATATGAATAAAATTATCAATTAAAACCATAGAAATCTAAATAACAAGACACATAGAAATGCTATAATGTCATAATTCGTATGAAAACCGCTGTCGCCAAAATCAACACATTCAAACCGAAAGCTAAACAGTACACACATGTAAACTATGCCTTTTATTGGACAGCTTGATTTTAGTGAAAACTAACTTAACTATTAAATTAAGCTTTTGAATATGTATCCTAACGCACGAATTTACGGTTTATTTTAGAATAACATCCCTAAGTATATGAGACTTTTTGCTCCAATACGAACAAACGTGATAATAAGAATGGTCGACTGTGTCATTCATTGTTATTTCGATTACTATGGTGACACTCGTAATACTTGTTAATATTCTATAATTTTAAGGAAAAACGGCATTATTTCTAAAAAAAAATATTTTCCGATGAAATATTATTCCTTTATAAGTATAATTACAACTTGTGGAAGAATTTCCGCAATGGGAATTGCTGAAACACACCATGTATACACTCATACGTCTCCAGAGCAACTGAACAGTGACGAATGCACTGGTGATGTGAAAATCACCTGAGTGGCGACAAGGTCACGCACGCTTACGACTTCTAGTGTCTTGTTATTTAGATTTCTATGATTAAAACCAATCAATGTAACAAAAAAAATGGTTGACTCTAACTCATGTTACAAATAGTTTAGTAGCGATGCCCTCTCTAGTACATAGTACATGGTAACTCAATGCTATTTGCATCTTAGACCTGCAGGAATAGCAATAAGTTTACACTGAATCTATCGTTAAATTAGATTTTATATAGTCTATTGAAGGATTTAAAGACACTTATATCTACACAATTATTGTCTGTGTGTATTTTTCTTTAATAACTGTTATGCTCATCTTGAATTAAGACGAGTATCAGCTATGCTGTATACTCAATACCATTTTACTTATGAATTACTAGCTGTGCCCCGTGGTTTTACCCGCATTGCTCCGCTCCTGTTGGTCTTAGCGTGATGATATAAAAAAGCCTTGTCGATAAATGAGCTATCTAACACTGAAAGAATTTTTCAAATAGGTCCTACTGGACCTACTGAGAGACTACTGTTTCTGAGATTAGCGCGTTCAAACAAAGAAACGTTTTAGTATAGATTATTTTAAACAAAGCTAAGAATTTATTTTTTTCGTATATAATATTTTGTTACTGTACAAAAATTTACATAACTTGTTTAGTATGTACTTTATTAATAATAACGAAATTTATTTACATTCCTTTCTTATCAATTGTTAATTTATGTATTTTTCCTTCCAGATACGATTACAAATCCCGAGTTCGCGCGGAAAAATTAGTAGAAATGATATACAACTTCACTCGCGATATAAAACGTTTGGAAGTCGCGCCGCAACATTCTGTAGATGCGCTCAAATATGAAATGGCGCGACTCAATATTGTTAACACGCATTTTAAATTCTATGAGTTTATTAAAGCCTATATGCCAAGGGAGGTGCGGATTAAGGTGAGATTTATTATTATTATTTAGGACTTATTTTAATGGAAATAAAACAGGGTGTAATCGTTAAGTGTGCACAGGCGATTATTCCGTAACTATTGCAGATATCAAAAACTTTAAACTGATATAAAAAGTACTTAACCTAATGAGTAAAATGACAATAATAACTTTTTAAAAATAAAACGAGAAATATCCAAAAAATTTACATCAAACATTTAATATGAAATATGACTAAGTATTCTAAACATATTTTAATATGAAAGATTTTACTTATTTATTGGATTTTGTGCATTCATTACTTCGCAAATTTTAATGAAAGTTTATTTAGAAACTGTAAATAGAGCTCGATATGGAATACAATGGTATTTCAGAACAAGGATGTAATTTCGAACATTTGCTTTGAACACACAATGTATGAGAGCGTTTCATGTAACATTTTCGGGTATTTCTCGTTTTATTTTTAAAAAGTCATTATTGTCATTTTACTCATTAGGGAGCGTCCATAAATTACGTGAGGAGTTTTTGTCCATTTTTTGACCCTCCCTCCCCCTCTGGTGAGATATCATGAGATTTTATTGAACCCCCTCCCCAATCCCCCAATCTCACGTGAGATTTTTCAAAATGTGGGTTTCTTATGTTTCTTATTATTTGTCTGTTATCATCTTATTATTAGTTTGTTTATTGTTATTTGATTTATATTATTTGTCATTGTTAAAAGGAAAAAAAATGCTTCGTGCTTTTGTTAACGACTAGTTAAAAATAGTAATTAATATTGCTGAAAGTTATAATAAGGCCGATTTTTCAATGCTTGGATAAAACTTATCCGTCCAATAAAGTATTACACGATAATATTAAAATGTCACGTAAACTGTCAAATACGGGCAATTAGAATAAGTTTTTAAAATGGTAGTTTTATACATTAGGTATTCGACGAACAAGGCCCAAAGTAACAATAGAATATTTAAATCTTAACCGTAACATCAAAATCTTAAGCATGTTATTTGGATTAAATGGACCAAAATAGTATAATTTATTTTGTTTCAATTAGAAAAAAATTGCATGATATTTGCCGACACCCCCCCTCTCCCCAACGTAAGGTTAGATGAGATTTTACTCGACCCCCTCCCCCCCTAAAACAACTCACTTAATTTATGGACGCCCCCTTAGGTCAAGTACTTTTAATATCAGTTTAAAGTTTTTTGATATCTGTAATAGTTGCGGAATAATCGCCTGTGCACACTTAACGATTACACCCTGTATATATCTATCTATATTTATAAAAGAAATTTCTTTCCAATTGGTCTATTTAAATTGTACTGCTGAATACCAAATTCTATTTTTGTTTATCTATATTGTTCGGTACCTAAATACGTATTCAGCCATAATCTTCACTAATATTATAAATCTGAAGAGTTTGTTTGTTTGAACACGCTAATCTCGGGAACTACTGGTCCGATTTGAAAAATTATTTCGGTGTTAGATAGCCCATTTATCGAGGAATGCTATTTATCATCTCGCTAAGACCAACAGGAGCCGAGCACTGCGGGTAAAACCGCGAAGCACAGCTATTATTATAATATATCTCTATGTAAATGTAATCTTGACCAAAACCGTGAAAAAACAATCGTGAAAGGATAGCAAACATTCATCCATCACACCCTACTCACTAACTTTCCCGTTTATAATAGTAGTGGGACTCTTCAAACAAAACCTTGAGAATTTAAAACATTATTGAAATTATAATATTAAAGTGAAACTTTTATTACATCGTCTCAAACTTTTTGGTCTGTGTAGCGCATGTCGCGTGTATCGCGGCTGCCGAGTAGGTATACCTACTCGGCAGCCGACCGTCACGCGACATGCGCTACACAAAGCAGTGTTCGGAACCGTTCGAACAGTTTCACCACAGCAGTTTCACTTTTACCGTGGTTTCATAAAACCACACAACATTATTTTTTTTTCAATTCAAGGCTTTGTAGGCGATAAATTCGCTCATATACCTAATATTATTAGCTTACCGCCCGCGGCTTCGCCCGCTTTGTCTAAAACCTAATAAATTATATACAAAAACCTTCCTCTTGAATCACTCTATCTATTAAAAAAACCGCATCAAAATCCGTTGCATAGTTTTAAAGATTTAAGCATACAAAGGGTCATAGGGACAGAGAAAGCGACTTTGTTTTATACTATGTAGTGATACAACATACTCATTAAAAATTATATAAAACTAGCTGTGCCCCGCAGTACTCCACTCCTGTTGGTCTTAGCGTGATAATATATAGCCTATAGCCTATATAAATGGGCTATCTAATACCGAAAGAATTTTTCAAATCAGACCAGTAGTTCAGATTTATTATATTAGTATAGGATATAGATTATTATTAAGCTAAAGATAGTTTTTCTTATAAAAAGAGCTTTTTAAGCTCCTAATATGTTCATGTTAGGAGCAAAAATGTTTCAAAATTGTGGTTAAATGTTCTTTTTCAGAGCAATCCAAATTAAATTGGTCAGCTTTTATATACAATGGAACACATTTTTATCTTATGAATGAATGAATGAATCAATGAATGAAAATACTTTATTGTACACCTTATAGAATACATTTTACAAACTTAAAAATACAATATAACAATGTACAGTAGGCGGCCTTATCGCTGGCAGCGATCTCTCCAGGCAACCCAGAAAAGACGAGGAAAATAAATGAGTCAATAACATGGTGGTGCAAAATAAATAAAAGTGCCAGAATAATAATTTTATTATATATATACTATACCTACATATATGCAGCTTACATTATTATATATACACTAGCTTCCGCCCGCGACTCCGTCCGCGCGGAAAAATTAAGATTTATTTATTTCTACGTATTTTTTCCGGGATAAAAAGTATTCTATTTTATGCCCAGGATAATAAGGTATAACTATACCAAGTTTCATCGAAATCGAACCGTTAGTTTTTACGTGATGCCTTCACATACAGACAGACAGACAAAAATTTTTTTAATCACATATTTGGGTTTGGTATCGATCCAGTAACACCCCCTGCTATTTATTTTTTCAATATTTTCAATGTACAGAATTGACCCTTCTACAGATTTATTATATGTATAGATACACAAATAATTTTCTCATAATTAATATATTATTTTCTTTTACAGGTGGTACCATGCATATCAAATAAGATACCATTGCCGAAGCCGAATGTATTTGCGCCCATTATTCAATAGACTTTACCTGAAACTAAAACACAAATCTTAATAAAATAATTCTTCAAACTCAAATAAATGAGTTTGAGTTTGAAGAATTATTTTATTAAGATTTGTGTTTTAGTTTTGTTCCAATCATTTGATATCTGTGTTGCGTAATTTTATGAATAATGATAATAAATAATTTAAAATTTAGATTGTGTTTTATTTAACTTATTTTACAAATGGCTAAAAATACCATTGGTTATGTATTAAAGAATAGATAGCATAGGCATTCTATTGATATTTATGCAACTTAAGTAATAAGCAATAGTTGTTAAAATATCAAACTTAAACTTTATATAAATTATCCACTTAATAGTGAATCTTTTAAAATCATGTCAATTTTACATAATATGTACATATACATATCCAGTAAATAAAGCCTTTTTTTGGGTTAACCTGGCACTAAATTCGATCTAACTTCTATAATAAAACAAAGCTGATGAGTTTCTATATGATACCGCTAATTTCATGAACTTCTGGATCAATTTTGATAATTTTTCTAAGATTTATTAATATTAATTTACCTACGTGTTCCACAAGTATAAAATTCTCTCGTATAGTCATGTAGTATTCTTCTTGGAAAAGGATTTAATTTTGTGTATATTTGATATGTCTGCGCATCAGTCGCATTATTTTTAACCCCTATGTTGTGTTCTACATTACATACCTATACCCAATCAGGTGGTCATATGAAGTACTTATAACAAAATAATAATGACTGTTTATTGTGTTAAGGTTCAAATTAGCTCAACAGAGGGATATTGAAGAAAAATACGTGTATGTATTCACTTTGCCTGTTTATTTCACACTTATTCATCGTATCTATGACTATCAATACACAACAAAAATTCAATTAATGTAAAATTCTCCCGAACAATGACCAAAACTCAAAATCTCGTAATCTGATATTAGCACTCATTCACCATCGAAAATATCCACAACACATTCAAATAAATTCTCTAGTTCAGGAAATGGATGAGGGTAAATAATGAAAAGCAAGTTATCATTTAAACTAGGATTTATTTCGAAAATAGGATACAAATGTACACTATGCACTATGTTAAAATACGATGGAGCACCATACACACTTGAAATTATAAGGTCGGGGTTACATAAGTGTACGTTGTGTTCACAGCGGTGCAAAAACGCCTTTATAATCAAAAACTAAATTGTAAATGCAACATTGAGTATAAAATAAAGAATACATTAAAATATCTTACAATTTGTGACTTATTATAATGATTTAATTATTAGATAATATTAAAGAATATTGACAAAAATCAATGATAACATAAAAATAAGTTTACAAGTAATCAAAATATAATAAGAATAGATTGCAATTAAAAATAAAATTACATAATATAATCCAAGTTATTTATGATAAAACTTTCATTAAAATTATATACAATACAGAATACATGCAATACTTTACTTTATCGGTTCACAACTTGTCAAAAGCTTTTCGATAATAATTGTAATTACTTACCACAATAATAGAGTGTCTTAGTAATTTTTATTAGTTACATATTCCAAAAATTTCTACACATTACTTGGGATTACACGAACGTACAAAGGGTATAAAATTGGGTACAAATTGCTTTGGCACTACTAAGACACAATTTTGAGTACAATATTTACCTACAACTTTAAATACATACAATTCAGTATAAGACATTGACTTACAAAATTAAAAATTAAATAAAATCTTAAATCTAGTTTCCAAAAAGTCATTAACTAAATTTGACTAAGACAAATACCGACAAGAGTCAGTCTTTTATTTATATAAATAAGCATTAGGCTCTTTTATTGCAGCAAAAGTGCTGAAACGAATGTCGTATTCCTCAGTCGGTATCAGTGCAACATGGCAGTAACATAAATTCATTAGGAAATTAAGTCGAATAACGCATGTTCATCGCGAATCAAAAACATTTGTTAAATATTTGAAACCCAAATAAAATTTAAGTAACTACCTATGTAGTTATGTTCGTGAGTGAAGTTTGACATAAAGTTAGGGCGTTTGTCCACTACAAGGAATTTTACGGTCCGGCATTCCGATTTTTTACGGTCCGGTATGGCACGCCATTAATCTATATACTAGCTTGTGCACTATACGTAATTTTACTGTCCGACATTTTACTTTTCCCTATTCCGGATGGTTTTTTGTGTCTACGAGTCGCTGTAGGTATAATTGTTTTCGAATGCCCACTTGCTTGGATTTTACTGTTTTTACTGCATATGCCAATTGAAAGCAAGCTCTTGTTTTACTTTCTTTTAGTTGGCAATGAGATTTGAGAAGTCGGTATTGTTATTTTATATACATTGACCAAGCATTGACCTATAATTATTATCTAAGTAAGTGTTGGTAAGTTAAAGTTCAAGTGGGAATAGCTTTAGCTCCTCGTCACCGATTAAAATAAATAAGTGAAACACGCATTTTAAATCTCTTACGGAACTTTACTTTTTATTATAACGAAGTAATATAATATTTCACCTTCTATATTTTTAATCGTTTCTTGTAAAATGCAAAAACAATCATTTATGATAGCATTATACCGCCAAACTTCCTTGAACTGTACCGCACTGATCCGAGTAAAGACGGACAGGTGCACAAGCAATTCATCGGTTTTTTCATGCCACACCGGACCGTAAAAAATCGGAATGCCGGACAGTAAAATTCCTTGTAGTGCACAAGCGCCCTTATTATGTTATTATATTATTTAAATCTTGTACCAATTACCAAATATATTACATTGGGTTCAGCTATTAAAAAATGTTGTTATGTATTTTTCCTTTAGTAAGTATATTGAAGTTCTATTGTAATGAGAAATAAATATTAATGCCAATAAGTTTAGAAAATTTAACTGAAAAAAGAAACCAAGCATTCATTTATATGATGCTTTTATACCAAACATCAAAATTTTTTGTTGTAATTATTAATATACAATGTAATATTGATATGAAAGTTTATTTCAAAATAATTAAAATGGAATACCTATACTTACAATTTTAAATTCATATGGAAGAATTTAAATAAAACATTCTACAACTATAGATAAAACTTAACATAGTAATCACAATATACATAGATAAAAATAAACTTGTCTTTACTTATAACTGTTTACTATATTGTTGTTAGGAATATTATTATTATTGCATATAAAATAGCACTCAGCGTTTCGGGATTATGGATTTAAATGCCTGCAATTAAAATAAGCTTTGTGGAATAGATACATTTAATAATTTACAAAATAATAGATTTATATCGTACGAATGTTTTTATCGACCATTATGTAATAATATGATGAATGTAAATTTATAAGTTTAATGTTTAATCCCCTTATTTATAAAGATTAAAATGGATAATAATATATTATGTATACTAAGAATATGAACGAATAACGTGTACGTGTATTGGGTACGAAGTAATTGGAGAAAATTTATATAAAAATTAGACCTTTATAAAAAAACCATATGCTAATTATTTTGCGTAGTTGGAGATGTTAACCTCTAAGGTAATCTATGGTTATACTATTAATAAATTATTGTGACATAGTAAAATGCAATTGTATCTATTAAATCACCTTTTATCAGTAATTCTATCTATTATTGGTACATACTATTGTTTCTTTATTTATTAAAATGACAAAAATAATGTCTTCTACTAACAGTGACTATACTAAAAGTTGATTTTAGAAAGATTGAAAAGTTAAAATCTGTTATGTTTTAAAATTAATTTGTCTTTTAATACTTTCCTCTACTCTATCAAGATTCGGGTGCAAAATCTTGTGTGTGAATCATTGGTGTGAATCTAAAATGTTGGCCATAATTTAAACCACATGTTGAATCAAATTACATTTATCTAGCAAGTATACACCCCAATAAACCGTTTTTCTAGATATAATATAATCTATACCCTTCCTCCTTGTGACGGATACATTTTCCAAGATTATTAGATGTTAAGAATTTGTATACTTACTTCTTACTTACTTAAATATGAGATGTTTTACATTTATATCAGAAAGAGTAAAAGGTGTTGGATATAAAGATAGGAAAAATAGGGATATGATTCTTTGGGTATCATTTTTTATCGTTTTGGAAATGCGATGTAAATTGTAATGTTAAAAAATAAAATAAAAATTATATTTAAAAACGGAAACGGAAAAAAATTCGGATATCACAAAATCTGAATGAATGGATTGAAATTTCAAAATGATATTTTTTTTATGGCAACTCCATGCAATTGGCGGGAAAGAATCTAAAACGTCACAGCTGTCACTAGCCTGTAATGAATGAAAAAAAAAAGAATAATTTGAAAAAGGAATAAGGAAAGACAGGATAGGATTTGATTTGTTTTTTTATTTAGCGTGGACTGCAGGGTAGCAGTTCGACGTAGTTGGCGGGAAACAGGCCGAAGACGCCATGCGGCCCGAGCCCTTGCCACCAGCCCGCGTCTATTTGTTCGATGTGCGTGATTATGTCGCCCGGATCGAATGTTATCTCTGATTCGTCCGCTGCAATAAAACAATTATTATTAATTTACATGAATTAACAAAAAATATACATATTTTTATTCAACGAAAAGTTTGTAATCGATTTATTACTATGATATTATTTTTATGGTATTATAATTATAGAAAAAAAAAGTCGGATGTTTTGAAAAATATACATAAGTGAAGTCCCATGTCCCCGAGTGGGGTAAGGGGCAGATGCATTATGTATAGAAAAATATACATAATACATATCAAATAGAGATTTGCATGTTAATATTTTTACATATTTTTTAAATTACGTGTTTACCGGAATTCCGAACAGTGTACTTGAGAAATAGCATAATAAACAAAATGACTTAATTTTAATTTAAAATTACCTGCTTGATAGTCATACAAAGCTCTTGCAGTCAGTCCCGGATCGTCATCCAAATCTTCGTAAATCGAACTCTCTTCCAGTGTCTCGGGAGATACATCTGTATTTACATTAAGAAAATTATATATTATTAGAGACACACCTCATATTATTTTACTTTTATACTTACATTTTTAAATCTATTTTATAAAGAGTACTTTCGACTTTTTTTTTTGCTCAATACCACAACTAATTGCCCGTTAAAATGAAATAATTTTAAATCAATTACTATAAATCAACCGTCAGAGCCATAGTTTCTAATACTTGTTTCCATGGCTATGAAAGTACCAACCATAAATAAATTACAATTAAACAGATCTTTAAAACCCTCACCTTCATGTGTATTCCCGTTCTCTTTTTTATAATTAACATTCTCTATGACCGTGTTCTGTCTACTGAGTTCCGGGTCATTATTCTTACTGTACGGCGACCGTTTTATCGTACTAAATTTATTATCAGAGTCATCGTCATCATTTTCATTCGAACTCGAGTAAGACGCGTCGAAAATATCATTTTCCAGAATATTCTGTTTAATCATCGGCTCACATTGCTTCAAGTCCCTATAGTCTTGATATTCCGTGTAATTAATAGCGCTGAAAGAACTTGGCTCGTTTTCAGTACTGGGACTTAGATCTACAGACGGATCTATAATTGGTTCGTATTGTATCTGTGACGGAGTCTCTAAGCTCATTTTGATCTTGTCTATGTTCTTTAGCGGGCTTGTCTTTGGTTGTTCTTCTTCTTGCAGTGTTTTTGCGTTTTCGTTGTCTATGGTTGGAAGTTTGCCTGTGGGCGGTGGCAGCGTGTCTATGGTTGGTTCTGTGTTTATGGTTGGTTCTGTGTCTATGGCGGATGCTATTTTGTCTATGGTTGGTTCTGTGTTTATGGTTGGTGCTGTGTCTATGGCGGGTGCTATTTTGTCTATGGTTGGAGATTTGACGTGCACAGGTGATGAGGGCTGTGAAGTGTTTTGTGAGAAAGCGTTTATACGCTGCGCTATCACCGAGCTTCTGATCGGTTTTTCTGGTGTGTTAGATGATGATCTGTAAGGATAAGGCTTTCTATAATAATAAATTCAAATTATGGAATTTTGAAAATAAACACCAAGATTATTAAAACACCAAGATTACATACCAAAACCAAATTCGCTTTTATATTACTGTTATTACTATACGAATAGTATAAAAGTTTTATACTAATTAATAATTCAGCTTCCATTTGATTTATCAAGTTTGTAAAGAGATTTCATTAATACAGTGGCAAGCAAATTTTGTTATAATGTTACTTTGAGTATTCTTTCCATCTACAGTATTATCACATTCCCTTTAAGGGCCGAATTCGTCGAATAATGTATAAAACTACCATTTTAAAAACGTATTCTAATTGCCCGTATTTGACAGTTTACGTGACATTTTAATATTATCGTGTAATACTTTATTGGACAGATAAGTTTCATCCAAGCATTGAAAACTCGGCCCTTAGTGATATAACAAAATTAGTTTACTGTACTCGCCTGTGAATCTGCCCTTGCGCCAAGTTCCTCTGGAACAGGGCTCTCGCGGTCGCTGTGGAGGCTCCGATCAGTTCACGAGCCTCCGCTGACCGCTCGTGGGCCTTCGCCCCCGTTCTCTCTGGGCGAGTGCTGGAATTCACACTGCGTAATGTTATAGTATGAATGAATGAATGAAAACGCTTTATTGTAACACCCTTACAAACAGGAAAAAGGCATACATATACAGAATAGAGACATGCACAAATGGCGGCCTTATGGCTTTAGTAGCCATCTCTTCCAGGCAAACACAAGATAAAAAACATAAAATCATGACAGAATGTGGTGGTTTAGCTGTATTAGATTAATAATTCAAAAAACAATATGTACATAAACATACAGATACATAAGTGCATAAATTAAATAAATATCATATTAAAAATATATACCTAAATACAATAAGTTATCACTTTTTAATGTAATGTTTATTCAGTAAACGTGGTAAGTCAATGCGATGCAAAAAATAGATCTTGCGGCGTCAAACTTGTCAAACAAATAAATAATCTAAATTAAGGAAATTAATTAAAATAAGGCAATGTATACATTTAAATTACGTGATTGGTGTCAAGAAAGTGACTAAAAGTGTGAAGGAATAATTATTTTTGTATAGCATTTTATACTCATACATACAATAAAAAGAAAACTAGCGTCTGCCTTACATAAAAAAGGCTCAGCTCAATATACTTAAAGTATTAGGAACTTGATGAATTTTGCATTCATCACGTCATTGATATCCACCTAATAATATACGCATATAAACTTGTGTAATATCCTCATAAAATATTTTATATCGCATACAAAACATAAAATACTAATTTCACACACACAGACAGGATATTTGATGCAAAGGGCGGCTTTATTGCTTCAAGCAATTTCTTCCAAGCAACCCGAGCAACCAATGTTTTAAAAAAAATAAAATAATCATCATAATTTAAGAAGTAATTTATAAAATACATACAGTTGTTCCGCTTGGTCCCGTTTCGCGGCTTCCCTCTCGTCTCGTTTCCTAACTTCTTCTTCCGCTTTCCTCTTTTCCTGTAAAAAAAATGTTAAAAAAATAAAGCTAATATAATATCAATGTTTCCTTTAACAAGGATAAAGCCTGTTAAAAGAAACATTGATATTATATCAAAAAGTTCTTAAAAAAATTTATGCGTGTACTAGAGTACACACGTAAGAAGTGAAACTTCTTTATGACCTTAAAAATGTCACGAGTATGGCGTAACGCAAAAATGTCACACGTACGGCGTAACGCAAAAATGTTACACTAAATTTTTGTCCAACCCCGATAAAGAAGTTTCACTTCAAAAATAACCAAGCAAAAAGGTACTTAATATAAAATAATAAATAATTCAGACCTCTTCTCTCCTCTTTCTTTCCGCTTCAATTCGCTTCTTCTCTTCTTGTTCTTCTTTCAACCAAAATTGGTCCCTTTCTTTTGAGTTTATTTCTTGAACTGTAAAAAAATATTTAAACATCAACAATTATGATTGTAAATTTAATTTACAATTTATTTCTATGAATAAACCATTTCAGGATCAATAAAACATAATAGCTTGTATAATTACACGAAAATTAATTTGATACGGGATAAACATAATACATTTAAAATATCTTTACAAATTAAATGAAATAAGGCACAAAATTAAACACATCCATACTTAAAATTATGAGTAGAAATCACAATAATTTCCTAGCGTTTCGTTGAATAATGAATAAATCTACCTCTACGTAGCGTTTTCTTTCTTTTCTTAATTTCCTCAGCCACTTTCCTCGACAGTATAACGTCGTATCTTTGTGAATTCAATATACTATTCATTATCCGACCAATTATTGATATTTTAGTTGAATAGCATTCAAATGCTTAGAAATATAAATTTTTTAATGGCCAAAAACACGGGGTATTTTTTCAAGTCTTTAAAAACTTATACAACTTGATTGTCTAAAACCTGAGGTGCGACTGTCGCGTGTGTTGAATTCATGTTTACAATTTGCACACAATGCACTGCCAATTATTGCATTGTTCCCGCGAAAATGGTAAACAATATTATACATGAGTATGGAATGCAACCCATTTGTTTTATGGAATTGTTTTTATATATTTATATTATTATAGGGAGGGGATTAAATTCTTTTGTTAGTGTAAATCTCTAAACACAATTTTTCAAAGAAAATAGCTTTTGAATTTGACTACTGTCCTAAAGTAAAGTTTTATTTTGTATATTTTGAAAATTAATCTTATTAAAGTCTATTTAATAACTTAATACATTGCCCTAATATCCTGATTACCCATTATTATTATTTTTTTGCTTTTCTCTATTAAATCTCAACCTCTTGCGTAACAAATACAGAAAAAAAATGTATGCGTGTACTAGAGTACACACGTAAGAAGTGAAACTTCTGTATGACCTTAAAAATGTCACGAGTATGGCGTAACGAAAAAATGTCACGCGTACGGCGTAACGCATAAATGTCACGCGGACGGCGTAACGCAAAAATGTTACACTAAATTTTTGTCCAACCCCGATAAAGAAGTTTCACTTCAAAAACAAAACAACTTATTTACCTGGATTAACCTTCTGATAAGCAGTTCCCACTGGTCCACTGGGCGGCAGGTCCTCATTCCTATTGGACTTGAAGTTAAACGCTGATCCAGCCTTTGCCAACTGATCCAAAATGATTTTCTCGTCCAAATCATCCTCGGTTCTTGCATGCATGGTTGTGTGGAAACCGTGAAAGAATTGCGCAACTTGCTTGACGTGGTTCGCACATGTACCTTTACGGACTGTGGGAGCGCCTTCGCCCTAAAATGAAAATGATAGTTGTTATAAAATTGTTTGATTTTTAAGCTATTGCATAGCTTCTATCGCGGGCCATGAGCGCGGGGACCGAATCCAGAAATTCCGTAACGAAAAAACCTCACGCTCCCCACTCCGACGGGCGCGGAGGTGTGGCTTGAAGGCATAGCATGCAATAGCTTTACCGCGGCAGTCCCCGAGTGCCACACGTCTTTTTTATTTTTTAAAAAGAAAAGAAAATCGAATTTATTCTATTCTTTGAGAAATTAAAAATAATATGCTTGACTAACACTCTCTTTATTGTCATAGGCTGGTGCTTAAGGTGCTTATAGAAAACTTGCCAGCTAGTTTTAAACACATAGAGCTAACTTTATATAATCAAAGATCTCAATAGAACTAGAGACATTTAAGTTTATGATTTAAATGCAGATATAAAACCTTGGTACCGGCAAATATTGAAAATTAAGGAAAATTATAAAAAAGAATTAGCCAAATTGCCGTTTCGCCGTTAAAACATTTATCGATTCATTCTCATAATAAAGATTTACAAATTTATCACGAGTTATTTCCTCAATAAATTAAATAAACACTATAAAAAGCAATTTTAACACATGATTGCATTTAACATTAAAATAATTAACATTACATACATACACAATGTATATAGTGAAAGTTGTGTATCACACATTGTAAATCAATTCTTGAACTCTGCTGATATGCTTGTGATGTGAATAATTTATAATTATATTTATAGAATCTGCTGAGATATGAGCATTCATTTAAGGACATGAACGATTGCGGAAAAATTACATTTATTGTAATATACGTAAAATAAATTGTTTGTATTTAATATGGTCTACACATATGCTATTTTTTCATTTAATGTGTTGTCCTTTACATCTAATTTTAAGGATTTTATGCTGCTGTGATTTTATTTCTAACTATAAAATGATAAATTCTAATTAAAACACAAATACTTGATTAGCTAACATATCCGAAAATCAGATAAACAGATAGCCAAATATATAACAGGATGCAATAAAATACTTTAATTTCATAGAATTATTTCCCTACAACTGATTATAGAAGATAAAAAATAATATTTGATATTAGCTATGGCCCACGGTTTTATACTGCTCCGCTCCTGTTGGTCTTAGCGATGATATATAGCCTATAGCTTTCTTCAATAAATGGGCTATCTAACACCGAAATAATTTTGCAAATCGAGCTCTTGAGATAAGCGTGTTCAAACAAATTCTTCAGCTTTTTAATATTATTATTAAATATAGATTGTATTTCAAACTTGATTCACAATATATTTACAATAAACAATAGTTATTATCTAATCTGTACATACCTGCCAATTGATAAGGACATATTTAGATATACTACTATTTGGAATATCAACTTTAAGGAAGGCGTATTGTATCTTTCCACTGTTGAACTCATCAACAAGCTCCATTAGTCCGCCATCTCCCTTGCTGATAAATTTGAGATCATTTGTCAGTCCATCGTAACCGAATAATGCCCTGAAATTAAATAATATGATGTTATTAACACGATCTGACTAATAGAAAAAAAAAAGTGAAGTCCCGTGTCCCCTAGTGGGGTAAGGGGCAGATGCATTATGCATACATCTGTTTCACTGATCCATTTCCTTAAGGGACAAGTAGGTGATCAGCCTTCTGTGTCCTGCCAGACCGAGACATTTTTTTTCTTCGTCTCCACCAGGAATCGAACCCAGGACCCCTCGGTTCTACGCTCACGCATCAACCACTGTATCAAGAAGGCGATCTGACTAATAACTTCTAGCTAATCTTTAGTACAATCTAATGTGTAAGCCACAACCAAAATTAAAATATTATGAGCTACCTCACATATAAAGAGTTTTTGTAGAACATGGAAGGTTGATTATTACGGTTGATTATTACTATTAGATACATATGTTAAAAGTCATCATAAGACTACTACAGCTAAAAATATATGAAAAGATTTGTATTTACATATTTAACTCTTCCAAGAACAAACACTTGGTTGAAGCCTTATATAGTAGGTAGAGTTACTTGGTAACAAATACCTCCAATATACTTTCTCACTCATGTCAAGATATTTTTATTATAGTCCTTTCCACCTAAGATGATTTCTGTGACACATCGATTTTTGACACGTGTAGAGATGTCGGTTACTGAAATCGTATCAATTGTTTCCGATAATCGATAATATTCTATATGGAAATGAAATCGATTTGAATAAAGTACCAAAATTAGTTTTTTCGGCATTTCGCCAACAATTAGCTAAGGAAACTTAGCAAACAACAGCAACAAAAAGTCAACAATAACAATTAGTAACAATAACAGAATACCACGTAAAGTATCAATATAAAAATGCAACTTGTATACAAGGCTGACGCACTAGTACAGACGATTGACTCGATTGACAAACGATCACAAGATGGGCGCCGATTATATGATTTTCCAACTCTATGATTTTTCAACGATCCATTTCATGTACACGAATTGCGTAGGTATTATATTGTTGTGTTATTTTATTTTATTTTTCATTATATTAAGCTAAACAATACTGTTTTTTATTTATAAGCTTACGATGTTTCATTTTTATATTTTTGGTAATAATTCCGCCATAAAATAAAAATATTATGCACTAAAATTATTTTGACTTTTTAAACATAAAATACGTAATTCGGAACACGATGAAGTGTCACAGGAATCATCCTAGGTGAAAAGGACTATAATAAGGACAACAATAAATTTACTCTATTCTCCAACAACATTGTAAATATAAATTACTAGATTTCCGCCCGCAGCTTCGCCCGCGTTTTCAAAGGAAAACCCACATAGTTCCCGTTCTGTGGGATTTCCAGGATAAAACCTATCCTATGTGATAATCCAAGTTACCCTCTATATGTGTGCTAAATTTCATTGTAATTGATTCAGTAGAATTTGTGTGAAAGAGTAACGAACACACACACACACACATCCTCACAAACTTTCGCATTTACAATATTAGTAGGATAGGATACTACTATAGTTACTGTTTGTGCTAAAAATTCATTTTGTACAATAATGAGATAATTATAAAAATAGACAAAACAGTATTGAGGCTAATCATGGATTAATAACTAAATACTACTATTAGGAAATAACATTGTAGTTCTTCTTTTTCACGGCTCCTATCATATTACAACTTACAATGGTAAAGTAATTGATACTAGTGTTTTGTTTCTGAACAAAATGCTTGCAAAACCAGAATATAATATGTTAAAATTAAAGTAATTATAATATCTACTCTTATAAGAGTAAAAGAATTAAAAATAAATTATATTTTGTATGATTGCACGATGGAGAATATGAAAAAGTCATTTCTTTTTTTTGTGATAAATGGGAAATTTAAGAAATATACATATATGTTATTTTAATAAAATATGAGACAACACCTATACATAAATGAATACACCTACTATGTTATAATACTCACTTCAATCCCACACAATGTAAAATTGGCAATTTTATTTGTGCTACTTAACATAAAATTACACATGTACAGTTATGTGAAATAATAAACATTTATTCAAACAAAGTTGATACGTGTGACTCTAGACATTCGAATTAAAAACGAAATGCAACTTTCCATATATGGGAAAAACCAATTACAAAGCCTTTCTAAGTACATAAAAATTCATAACATATGCTTATGCTTGCATATTATTTATAGATGTTTTATTTTATTCAGTCGTTGCAATATTCCATTGTTTAGATTTTATTATATTCTGAGATCGTTACACATTATACTTTCATTTTTTTTTTCGAATATAAAATATATATAAATGGTAACTAGGATTTCAGGAAATAAAATATATTATATGAATACATCCAAGACAACAATCCTTTTACCATGTAGTTAATAATTTCTACTGTTTATTAATTTTAATAGGTAGGCTGTAATATTAACAATTAATGTGCTCACCAGTCAGTCTCACTTTTCTCGTCCAATACATCATTCCACGCTGCAACGAGCGCAGGCTTGTGTTTATCTAAGTTAATAGCCATTTTACATTATTTATTTAACAGCATAAAAATATTAAATTTTATGTAAAGCCGACAAATCGTCTGACTCACAACAATCTTTCTTGAACTCTACAAATTACAGATTAAATAAATCACTGGAAAATGTAAAGTTCATTCAACTGTCAGATACAGATAACGTATGGAATGATAGTCTGTGCTTTAGTTTTCTAAACAGATTATGGCTCTTTTAAAATATTATGAGTATATATATTATAATTAATGGACATTACAATTAAAAAATAATATTATTTTAATGTTTCCATAAAGTGTACTATATTGTTTTTTTATCATTCTATATTATTCTTACTGATTCATTTTCTTTTGATTCAAATTATTTAATGATAATTCTTATCGGACAGATCTATCACCTGAATATCTTGATTGAAGCTAAACACAGAAGCTAAAGATATTTAATTTATTACACCTCAATAAAAATAATATCTAACATTGGACAATACTTTGCTGGCACCGTTTCGTATTGTATCGTAACTTCCGGTTATCTATTTTAAAATTTAAATAGGCGCGAAAACGAAAACATATTGCCTCAAGTTTCCTCAGCTTCACAAAATTAATATTTTAACTAATTGTTAATGTGTATCCAAATGCTTACTTTCTTTTTTTAGTACACGAGCCAATTTTAATAGCCTTACAAAGCAGATTAAGTACATACATTAATATTCCTTATATGGCTATTTTATTATTTTTGCTACTTTACTATTTTTATATAACAGTTGTCTCTATTTATATCCTAAACTGAATATTTATTTTAACCTAAATGCGCGCGCATTTTAACTTTGCGAGTGGAATATGTAAGTATAATATATACAATCGTTGCTACCATTCTTTAGTATCGCAAAACCTTTAACAGATGACTTACGTTTCTTAGTAAACGATATGTATTTACTACGATATTAAGAAAAAACTTTTAAAAACATGTGGGTGGATGTAAGCGGTCGTGAAAGGCAAAATTATTTAACACAAACGAACGGTTCATTCATACCTGGGTAAGTTTATTTTTAACTGAATAATAGAAAATAGAATACTTTTTTTGCGTTGTATTAGTTTGCGTGCAAATGCTGTGACATCAAGACACAAGGTAATTTACT
Source organism: Colias philodice (assembly GCF_061535455.1). NCBI lineage: Eukaryota > Metazoa > Arthropoda > Insecta > Lepidoptera > Pieridae > Colias > Colias philodice. The sequence continues at coordinate 9,557,081 of NC_143097.1, forward strand.
ATTACCACGGTCTATTAATATTAACTTGTCGAACTTGTAACCATTTTTGATCTCATGTATTGAAATAAATGGAAAACTTTAATACGTTTTATAATGGTTATAAAAATGCTACTTATCTAATTAAAAATTACCATTACTAAAATACTCATTATTTAATTTTAATAATGTAGATTTCATAATATTATCTTTATGTTTGTTTAAAACGTTCTTTATTATTCAAATTTTTGAATAGAATAAGAATTTGTTTACCCGCGCCTGCACCTGTACTTATTCTGTTTACAAAACTATTTTTACTCCGAAAATAGAATACATAATAATATGTAAGATTAGGATAACAACTTGGTAAAAAGTTAAAGGTCCAGAAAGGCGGTCTTATCGCATTCGGCGTTCTCCTCCAGAAGAGCAGAGTAAAATAATTATAAAATGGAAACACCCTCTGGTGTTTTAACTAATATTGACTGTAAAATTCGATTTCCTGCAACTTCCTACATCTTTTAATGGCAAAGTAGTCATAATATTATGTACGTTTCAAAGTCAAAAAGTAATAAAAGTAGCAATGCAAATAATCCTAATTAATGTATTTGGGGAAATTTGTTAATTGCTTTCGGTTACGTAAAAGGCATTATTTCGGTCAAAGCTTCGTTGTTGAGATTTTTTGGTGACGTTGTTCTTGACCTTAACCTCTTTAATAATTACAAACAAAAAAAACACACTCTACTTACCTACCTTATAAAGTAACGTACCTTGGAGTTGTTGTCAATTAAACAAATCAAATCAGATAATATGTAAATATTTATTGATTTTGTTTAAAAATAGTTTAAACATTTACACATATCATGGTGTTTCGATATTTTTGATATACTTTATAAAAATAAAACAAATGTGACCTCATTCGTTACTTAATACTTACTAATTTCAATTCTTTATCAGCATCTTTTCATTTCGTTATTCTATTTCGAAAAACAAGTAGAGTCTGTGGAGCTAGAAACCTAAATCAAAAAATACGTCTCAGAATGAATTTGATACTAAAATGACTCTATACCTAGGTATAAAGTACATGACGAAACCTTTTTGCACTAATTCCTCTGTCTAAGCCTAGATTAACCGGTCGCTCACCTATCCAGTTCATTATTTTATGTGTAGGTAGGTAATTTATAAAATAAATTGGCACAAGAACTCTGATCAGTATAACCCCAATAAACAAACGATTCATAAACAGACATTTATAGGGCGTCTGGACAAAACTAAAAAAATATAATGTTATTATGAATCTGAACGTATCTGTACTATGTATAGGGTAAATGTGGGGTAAATGCACCAAAAAACGGTTTTTCAAAATGTACTCATAGTACATTTAAAAATGTTCCATAGACAAACGAGGAAAAAATATATTTCTAATGTAGAATATAAACTGTAGGTAGATCTAGTTTTGAAACGGACCGTTAACGAGTGCCAGAAATATCGGAAATTTAAAGCTAATTTCATTCCCATTTCCCATAAAAGAAATACGATAAAATGGTTACTTTATAAATGTAAAATACAGAGAGATTAAAGATTAATACTGAATACACTAATTTTTTTATGAACACACTAACTTTGCGTAACTTTTTACGTTTGTTTACTTGTTTTTTGAAATACTGCCTACTAAATGTGTGAAAAATTTTAACTTCTACAAACTTACAACCATATTATAACTTTTAAAGCATAACTAGTTGATGTTATGGAAATTATAGTTTAAAGGTGAAGTTGCTAGCGATAGTTTCAACAAAGCAAGTTGGCAACAAGCCCAAGAACAATTTTTCTTATACTTACTTACCTACAAAAAGTTCTTGAAAATTTAACACACAAATGCAATACACAATCCTTAACTAAAACCTTACTTCCTACGGTAAATACGCGTTGTTTTAACAGTATTCTAATCCGTTGCGATTTTCACCTGTAAAAATTCGTAACTAAATCTCAACCTTCAGATTTACATTTAACCTTGAGGTAGCCCGCGACCTGGTGCCAATCGATTAACCCCATTGATGTAACTGATAGTCACAAGAATGTAGGGGATGCGCTATTTTTCGCTGCACGCAAAAGAAATGTAGGCAGATACAAATTAGCAACGGTGCTAAAGATCTGTTACGATGAGTCGATGCATTACATGTCTCAACGTTCACTTTTTAATAGGTTTAAAAAAATTAAAAATGAATTAACTATATCGATTCTATAATAATATAATTTTCGAAGCTAAGTAAGTATAAAGATTATTGAATTTGTAATTGTAAATGATATGTACCTATTTGTAAATGCAGATAACACTTGACTGAAATTGTGATTCTTGAAATAGGTTCTTAAATTCTCCTAATTTCGTAGTAATTTCTAACGTGTTGCCGGCAGTGATAGCCGTAACTACGAAGTTATTTTTTTTTTTATTATTATTATAAAACAAAAATATAGCGAGTTTATGTAAGCATTATCTCAAAACAATGTGTCCATTAACACCTTCTTATCGACTCCTTTACATCAAAGCACTTTAATGCGTTCTTTGAATTGTTCTATTGTGCAGGCTTGTCTATTATGCTGTAAATGATGCTAAGATTTCAACACGCCTTCCATTTATAAGATTTTCTTGTGGCTATACCACCCCATTTAGAAAACATAATCTATTCCGTTACCAGCTTACTAATAATTTAATAATAGACCAAATTGTTCCCTGATATAATTTATCGGGAAAAGTTTTAACGTCTCATAATTATTTACGGTAATCGTAAGCTGCACGAAATATAACTGAATAGTATTCTAATTAAAAGCTATTCAACTAATTAGGTATTTGACTTGAACATTTCTGCGTACAAAGTTGGTATAATTATGATTTTATCACCATATTCGACGCAGCAAGGCCGCCCCGCGCTCTCCGTTCCTGGCACCTAACTATATCTTCATGATATATGATTAGAGACAGGGGTAAATTGCACTGCAAGATTGAAGATACCTACAAGATTATGTAGAACTTCATAGACGATAAACACTAGAATTGAAGCTTTCGGCACTATCAGAAATAAATAGTTATAGCTCATTTCCATGCTATCTGATTTTAACTTCCTTCGTCGAACCCTGTAGTTAGAATTTAGATGTTGATGAAGCACCAAAAATGTTTTCGTCGATTAGTTAAAGAGAAAAGAAATTGCATTTTACTTACTTTGATAAAACTAGGTCAAGGAAGTAGAGCGTAAGGTAGACGTCAAAAAATTCGCCTATTTTTCATTTGTGCTGGGTAATTAGGTATCGTCGCACAATTATATTTTAAAGTTGTATGATAACTTAAAAAAAGTCGGTATAACTATGTAATTGTACCATCGTTGCTATATTATTTTTAAATATGACGAGGTATTTTCACAATTGTGGTAATTTTCTGGAATTTCAAGTTTTGCTACTAATTTATTAACAAAGCTTATCGCTTTCATTTGCTAGATGCAAAAAATACTCAATTTCTGCTCAATCCAAAATATCAATACATTACACCTACTGTTGATAGAAGGTAGAGCCGCAGTAGGCCTTGACGAGTCGCGTGTAACGTTGAAATCATTGATCTGTTTAAAATTTTATAACAGTTAACAAACCAATATTTGTTAAAATAGTTCCATACATTATTGACAGCTCTACAAAGGTTAGCGCCTTGCGAGTAGCGCGTATGTAAACATTACATCCCAAATGTTTTTTTTTTTTTTAATGTCAGAAGGCCTAGTCAAGTGGCATACGTTGAGGACTGGAGGAATCTGGACATGTGTTGAATGTATCTAGAACACAAAAACAACACAAAGTAATGATATGCGCCTCTAAGTGATAATGTTTTAAATTAAGAATATTTTTTTGCTTTGCCTGTATTATATTCGACAAGAAAACATAGTATAGTTTCGTAGTGTTGATTGCATACACATGATTACCCGGGCCTTGTAAGAAATCAATGGAAAAGAAAACAATAACACGTTTTTACCAAGATATTGTGATTCGCGGTATCGTGAGAAGTGCGCACGTTTGAAACGTCGCTAATGAAGAATCGCGTGAAAGGCGAAACTTACGCATAGATAATACGCGCGAAAAAGATAGAAAACAAAATTAAATGAATTCCAAAATCAAAATTCTAGTAACTCTTTTATCTATGGTATTTGCATTTGATAACAGACGATGCTTGTTATTCAGGGGAATGTGTAAGTAAAAATACATTTTCTGAAATTTCTATTAAGCTTATAGGTCACATCAAAATAAAAGTATAGTGAAATTATCCTTTAGGTGTGGCACACTGTCCTCGGCACATGCATCCATACCATACGCGATGTAATGGTCAGACCTTATCGCAGAAAACATGTGATGAACCGCAGGTTTATGTACTAGGTAAGAAGCAAAGGCGAATTTTATTATTTTTTTGTGAAAGCAAGGGGATAGATAAATAGCTGATGGATGCTAGATAATAAGAACTATAATGTATCATTTTTAAATTAAAGGATATACGTGTGGATGGTCCAGATGTGATTGCAACGGCGACCTTCTCCTGGACGAAAGATCTGGTACATGCATGACATCTGATGTCTGTATGGATATTCCAGAAAGATTACAAGCAAGAATCGATAGAATGAAGGAGCGTAAGAGGGGCAGAAGGCTCCGGATGTCAAAGAAGATTAAAATAACTGAAGATGAATTGACGCATTTGATTTAATATGTATTTTGATTTATAAACATGCGTAATTAATCAACGGAATTGATGTAGGCACTAGACAATACAGTAAACTGGTTGAATATTAAAGTATTTTTATCGGAACAAAGACTCTTTTTTATAACTAAAGTATAATAAAATCATTAACCAAATAACCAATGCCTTAGGTACATGCACCTAATACCGCCCTAATGACAATGTAACTTATGAAACTTTTTATTTTTGCGCACTTTACTACCTACTTCATTTGTTTCTTATTTCCATTCATGTTCTGTTTATGTTTACTGAAATAAACGGAAATCGTTTTATAAATCAAAATGACACAATAGCGCAAACCACCAGTGTGATCACAGTTCTCCGCTATAGAACTATGCTAATTCTTTTATTTTTGTGTTTATTGCAATTTACTGGTTCAATGTATTACGCTAGAGTTGGAAACCCTGGTTGCCTAATGTATAATTCAACATGTAAGTACGTACATAAATAGAAAATGATCCTAAAATGATCCATGACATAGGTACGTAATGAATAAAGTCAACAAGCATAATTCATTGGATTTCCAGATAGACAATTAAAAGTTAAATCATTTTTGTTTTCAAATTCACAGGCGTAGATGAATGCCCACCTAACATGCATAGAGTGAACAGCGAATGCCGCCCAACGCCCTCACAACGCACTTGCGACGAACCCGTCGCGTTATCTATGGGCACCATTTGCGACTGGTCGCGTTGCGACTGCGACTTTCCGTTCGTGCTCCATCTCCCCTCTGGATATTGCTTCGCGTATGAAGATTGCCCCTGATGTCGGTTTTATTAAATCAAACCCGTGAACCTTTAAATTTATAAATCTTCCAATTCCAATAAATACATGATAGGGTGAAATAAAATTCATATTAAAATTGTGTTTCATTTCGCTGCAAATATTTCTGAATATTGGCTACCAACCTCTAACCTATTTATATTTTTAAAACATGTTTTTACTGATTTAGTCTTTTAAATTAGAAGCGATAGCTATAGGTAACCTGAGTGAATTAGATATAGACGCTTAGATTTAGACGCATAACCTAGATTTTGAGTTTAATTTTTCAATCAATAAAGGAACAAAAATGTATCATGTAGGCTATCTAATAGCTTACCTAAGCTAAGCAAAAAAATGGAAAACTTACTTAGGTCTTAGTTAGGTACTTAGTTTAGAAATCCTGCATCCCCACAGGGGAAGCGGCGAAGGCGAACATTCCACTTGAATCCAAATTTAATAAAGTTATGATAGCCTTCTACAATGCAAAAATGTTGTGTGGTTTTATGAAACCACGGTAAAAGTGAAACTGTTCGAACGGCTCCGAACACTGCTTTGTGTAGCGCATGTCGCGTGACGGTCGGCTGCCGAGTAGGTATACCTACTCGGCAGCCGCGATACACGCGACATGCGCTACACAGACCAAAAAGTTTGAGACGATGTAATAAAAGTTTCACTTTAATAAAATAAAACCTTAGATTTAAACGAATACCACAGATAAATGCGTTTCAATCGTGTACTAGACGGTCTCGCTTGAATTGCATTACAAGATATTCAATAACTAAATTAATTTATCTCTTATTTATTATAGATACACTGGCCACTGTCCCCTGCTGAAATTTCGTTACGGAAAGTGCTATGGCGACAACACAAGGCAGATCTTAAGAGAAATTCGTTCCAAAGGACTTTTTAAGTAAGCTATCGGCTATAAAAATAAACTAAATAATTGGAAATCAGCCAGTGTTCTAACCGAACAGTAAAATCGTATACTTATGTAAATAAGGATTGAGAGAAAATCTTGTCATACACTTTCATTAGTTACCTACTTATTCACACTACATTTACATTTAAAGCACTGCTATTGCCTAACTCATCTTTCTATCAATACTTAGGACATCGTTGATCAGTACTATACCTACTTAGGTACTATGTAGTATCTATTTAGTATTCTGTGGTATGTGGTATACTATGTGGATTGTGGAGCCTGAGTACACGATTAAGTACATAGTTCATGTTCAATAAAAACTTCGAACTGCTTTCGCATTTTGTGTCGTCAAACGTCTACCTACATGATTTCACTACTGATTGAGTTACCTTGGGAAAAATAATGTCTAAAACTTTATTTACCCCTACAGCAAGCCACTAGAATACAGGCCGGGCGATAACTACGAGATAGACAACATGCCTCGGCATGAGCGGCCTTCACGCGACGTCTACGATGGAATACGAAACCGACAACCCACCTACATGACCGGATACACTGGATACGTTCCCGGGATGAATTTTGCGTAATAACTATTTATTTTCTAATCCTATCCTACTAATATTATAAATGCGAAAGTTTGTGTAACCTATCCTATGTGTAACACATAGGATAGGTTTTATCCCGGAATTATCCCGACGGGAACGAGCACTATGCGGGTTATTCTTTGAAAACGCGGGCGAAGCCGCGGGCGGAAAGCTAGTGATGCTATAAATCTTTACCAAATTCTATCAATTAAACCGTATTCAGAATTTGAATCTTGAAATATTACATACGTAAGTATGCCTTTGTTTCTCCATTAAGGACTTTTTTATGGTCAATCCGTCAACGCCTATCGGCCAAATGAATTACGGTATCCTTTGTATGCTATCGCTTCTGTAAATTCCTAAAGTAATATTGCACTATAGAAGTTTTAGCTAAAATTTGACCTTCCATAACATGTTCAATAACCGTATTAATAATAATTCTAGATACGGTAAATCATACGGTCGCACAGCAGACGACTGTATGGCGGACTTCTCTCGTAACCAACGACAATTGAAACGTAAAGCGGATTTGAACAAAAGCTATGTGCGCTCAAGAAGCGCGCCCAAAATGGAAACGATTCACTCAAGAGACGAGATCAGACGCGATTTGAGTAGATTTAGAGAGATCAATAAATATAAAGGTAAGTTTTTAAGTGAAACTTCTGGCGCGTTGAGAGTAAAATATCAACGTCGCGACATGGCAATTCAGTCACGTCATGGAGGCGACAATTTTTGGTATCTTTGAATCTTGCCAAAGAAGTTTCACTTCTGACACGTGTGCTCGGCATTAAATTTTTTTTTAATCAGTAATTGATGTTAAGGCTGTAGCTGCACGTTTATCTACAGGAAAATATGTGGGAGTACTATGAATAAATTCATTATTTATAGCTACAATGAAAACAACTAAACATCACTATTAATTAACCGTAAAAAACATTGAAATTTTCAGAAAACACAATATCACCAGAATTCCCGCCTATAGCTGGCTACACTGGACACATACCTCGCATCAAAGGTTCGGAAGCATCTCTCAGCCAACGATATCATTGCGCGGCAAAACGAGGATTGGAACTAATTCAACTTGAGCGGGAAAATCGAAAGGAATTACAGAACGCAGACGCTAATATACGCGCCATCTTGAAACCGAACGATAAAAAGTATTCATATTGGAATTGGGGATAGCATACGGGAAGAAGAATGTTCTTTACCAAATGTAGGTAAAGGACGTTCTTCTTTAAGCAGAATACAGTATTGTTAAAAGTAAATGATATTATTTACCGAAGAACAGTATTTCTCGTTGTTAGCGTATTGTAAGCGTTAATATGGGCAATAATGAAATAATTTTAAAAATATTGTTTACAAAATTGTCTCATAACACAAATACAGTGTTATAGCAGATTTTATTACGGTAATAGTAATCATATATGCTAAAAGCAGAAAATTTATATTATGCTTTTAATTTATAGCTGTTACCCTCACGAACTTTTACAAAAATACGTTTTTATGTCTATGTTTTTATATAAATACTCCATCCGTCCTAATAACTTTTAGCACTTCATAATATATTCAGAAGATTTAGTTGAAAGTGGTATTTTAAACAAATCCGTCTAAACGGGCTCACAGACTAATATCCACATCTAACTAAGAAATATCAATAATCAACTCAATATCTAATCACACTTAACTATAACTTTTTCAAAATCGGCAAGTATACTTTCAAAACATACAAGCAAGGAAATAAAAAAAGACGTGTGTCACTCGGGGACTGCCGCGGTAAAGCTATTACATAGCATGCCTTCAAGCCACACCTCCGAGCCCGTCCCCGTGGGGAGCGCGAGGTTTTTTCGTTACGGATTTACGGAATTTCTGGATTCGGTCCCCGCGCTCAAGGCCCGCGATAGAAGCTATGCAATAGCTTAAAAACAACTCAACGCAATTATCAGATAATGCAACATGAACTAAAAATAAGTCGCAAAACCATGCCTAAGCGTGACTTACGTGGAAAGCGTTGCAGTATTAATTAAATGTGATTATTTTCAAGCATTCCAAGAGTATATGGAATAGTATACTCTTTTTGCCAATGCACAAAAACATAACTGGTGCAATCATTATTTACTTCGCGTAAATATTTACTCTTGTGCTATGTTTCTTTTACATTTCAAGACTTTAGATTAAATTGATAAATTAAAAGATGTTTTATAAATAAATATTCGTTTTATTTCTTAAATTTTTAAACTTAAATATACACTTATTTATAAATAATTGCCCTTTTTATTATTAACAATTTCTAATAACTATGCATATTATGTTATTAATTATTATTAGTCTTGTTATGATATTGTGTTTTACACAATTTAAAGAAATATAAAGTACATATCCATTTGTACACATTATAAGGCACATAATAACAAGAAAGTATGATTATTATAAAAGGTAATTGAAAAATAATTAATATACGAATTTTAAATGCATAATAATCGATAGCGCATTTTTTAAAATGCTTATCTGAGCCATAACATTCATTTTACATTGATACAAACATACCTCATTCAATACAAAGCTTTGTACTACAAAAGTAAAAGAGTATAAAAATATACCTGAAGTTTTAAAAATGTCATAGTAATACAATTATTTATATACTTGTCAAGGAATCTCTTATCTAATATCATTAAATTAACAATAATATCATATATCAGAGTTAGCACCTTAGTACATTAGATGCCATATTGCACCAAAAATTGTATTAAATTTCTATTCCCATATCTATAACTATTTATAAAATTCTATTTTTCATTAAAAATTTCCACCATCTTACCAGTCTTTTCGTCTACTCCATCTATAATAACAGGCCTATCTTCTGTTGGTGTTACCACACCTGACATTTCATTTAATTCTTTATTTTTATCGTTGGCAAGTTCTAACATAAGCGTTTCTAGTTTCTGAGCTTTTCTTGTTTCATTATGAGTTATTAAAGCACAAAGATGTTCAGTTAACAATTCCTTCTTCTCCTTTTCCTTCTGAAGTTGTATTTTTGCTTGCAGAAACTCTTTCTCAATTTTTAAATAATTTTTTCTGTAAAAAGGTAACCAAATTGTTAATAAAGCTAACAGAATATGTATTTACGTATTTTCTACCTTTAAAAAATGTGTTTTGGTTAACAAATCAGTTTAAGAATACTCAAATGAAGTATACTTACTATTAAGCCATGAATATACAATAAAATAAAATAAACAAGTAATACTGAAAGGTCAACACTGCCTCAATATTATCATTAGAAAAACTTTATTTAACCCATTGACCACCGAGCGGCCCGATCGGGCCGAGACACAATAGATTTTCTATTGTGTCTGTGATCCGAGGACTGACGGATTAAAATTAAATAACAGTTTATTACAATTATTTACTCCTATGATGATCATATGACACAATAAAGAAAATATAATCGAAAATATATCTTACTCCGCCTCTGAATAACTGATGCATGCTTGATCAATTTTTTTCCTCAACACTGCAACATCTTGAGAAAACTGACCATCCAATACTTGTAATTCCTTCTTTATTTTCTCTAATTTTTGCACTTCTTCTTCTGTTTGTTTCGTCCTGAAAAAAAAATAAAAAAAACTGCAACATTTGTTTTAATGTATCAAATTACTGCAAAATTTTGTACAACACCCCAGAATCCCATTCTTCTATACATTTTTAAAGGTTTTTATTACAAAAAATAACACATTAGTTAAACTTCACAGCAAATAAAAATAAGCACTTTGTAATAACTAAATTAAAATAATAAAATGGAAAATTTTATATTTTTTTTACCATATTGCTTTAGTTATGAGATGATAAAACTTGTTTACCATTATCAAAGTGTGAGAATAAAAATTGAAGAGACATGTTAACCAAAAAGATATCAGAGATAACACACTTCAACGTGATAAGGTAAACATTACAAAGCATATTTCAAACATTTTCTCTATTTAATGTTAGCATGATTATTTAAACATAATGTTTGGTTACATTCATTATCATGGTATAATAGTAAATGTAAATAATTGAACATCAAATCACAAAAACCACTAAAAAATATGTTATCATTATTTTATAAAAATAAATTTGAACATTCTTCTACATCCATATTTATTTAAAAGTAGCCTTTAGCTGTAAATGGAAAAAATATTTGTATAGCAAAGAAATGGAGTTAAGACTTCAGAGTAAAATATTAAAAAAAATCATAAATGTATTTTCCATTTTTAATTTCTATTTAAAATAAAAAATAAAAATCTGTGTTATGTATATATTATGTCTCTTAATCTAAATAGCAAGTAGATTTCAATCACATCTATTTACAATTTTTACAAACAAACCGAACAATATTACAGATACAAGAGAAAAACACCTTCATCATCATCTTATAGAAAAAAAAACTATTCACAACTATGTATAGATGTGAAACTTCATAACAAATTTTCTTCTACATAACATGCTCTATTCAAAACCACAATTACCTGTCAGCCAGCGCTTTAGAAAGCATTTCTTTCCTTTTCTTATTCTGTTCTTCCATCAACTTCTGCCTCAATTGCAGCTCTTCCAACTTCACTTTATGCACCACCAATTCATCTTCTGTATAATTATCAACACATCTAATTACGTCAGGTGCGACATTAGTATTATCTCCTGTCTCATTGCTTTTTTCAGAAAATTTTTCATTCTGGTCAGTAGTCATATTAACATTTAATTCTTGAGATGGGAGTGGTGGAGATTGTGTAGTAATACTTAATCTACACTTTTCAAAAAGATCTGTGTTGATAATATCTTCTGAAACTTGCTTTTGTAGTGAAAGCGGCTTTTTAGGTGTCCTTTTTGGTATTGAGCCAATTTTTTCAATCCTCCTCACTGTTTCTATGCTTCTATGATCTGAAACAATATTTAAATTAAATATATACAAATTTAAGTGTCATCAGGGTGCTTGATATATATGTTATACTGTTTAATTATTCAAATGATCACATTTAGTACCTTTGTATAAGTAAAAGCAATAACACCTTATTATTTACAAAACAGTATTCATCAAGGAACAACAACTTAGAATGAGTCATGAATTACATCATTTTTATATCATAAAAAGTAATATTTTACATGGTTCAAATATCAGTCTATGGGTGTTTATGTATATTATGTATTATATTATTTTAAAATTCACATTAGAAACACTTGGATTAATTTTTATCATTTAATGAAATGAAATCTATACACTTAATAAATCTGTAGAAGGGTCAATTCTGTACATTGAAAATATTGAAAAAATAAATAGCAGGGGGTGTTACTGGATCAATACCAAACCCAAATATGTGATTAAAAAAATTTTTTGTCTGTCTGTCTGTCTGTGTGTTGAGGCATCACGTGAAAACTAACAGTTCGATTTCGATGAAACTTGGTATAATTATACCTTATTATCCTGGGCATAAAATGGGATACTTTTTATCCTGGAAAAATGCGTAGAAAAAAATACATCTTAATTTTTCCACGCGGACGGAGTCGCGGGCGGAAGCTAGTAAAAACATATTTTTAAAAGAATAAGCATCAAATACTTACAAACTCAGCATACAAAGTACTTAGTTACTACTGTTTGAATCACTCACAAACCTTGGATAACCGGAAACTTTATCGTATTATCGTAGTGCTATGTTTTTGTATTTAATAAAGCATAACAATTATTACAAGTACTTATGTGAATCGAATCCGAATGAACAGTTATGTGAAGTGAACGTTCCATTGACCCAATGGGAAAAATTAAACAATAATAATTAGCACTTGAATTTACCGCTGTTTTTCTCAGTCTCTCCAGATTTAATTCTTTGTAAATCTTCTTCACTAAAACCGGCGAATGTTGATGACATTTTTAACTGACTAGAAGATCATCAACAGTTTTGTATTGGTTGGGTATAGCTGAGAAATATAGAAAAAGACGAACTAACACATTATTTAGTTTAAGAAACCCATGTTCATAGACGAATTTACTACGTGTATGCGACATGCGTGTAATTGACAAAATACTTGCTCTGTGGACAAAATGAAGTATGAACTACGTAAGAAGAGACAGGATTACCATAGATAAAAATAAACTTCAAGAAACGTCAAAACAGGGCTAGATTAGAATAGCCAACATGACAACTTCTATTGTCTGACAGAGCTACCAACATAAGTGCATAATGCTGTGCACTGTGCAGGCCTCGGAGCAATTAACAAGCCTGGAGAAGTAACAATTAATTGAACGTTTCTTATATAGTGGCTCTCTTTTATTCAATACCCTAATTAATGCGATAGAAAGAGACAACACACTGTTTTCTGCTTGGCATTCAAATCCACATGTAGCCACTTTTTGTTCTAAAAAGGTAGTGCTCTGTGGTAGTGCTTACCTTTAAGCGTCTTATTTACGGTCCATCTTGACGTACGTCCCGCCAAAGTCATACACGATGCACGATGCAAAACGACAGTGAATAGCGTTGACGTACGTCAATAATTATTATTATTACCTTGCTGGATGTGCACGACCAACTTTTCATCCAGCAAGCACCCCCACCACCGCGAACGTCGTGCAGATGGACAGTGAATAGCGCGGACGTACAGCAGATTAGTGTTGCCAACAGAAATTAATGTAAATACTTGGAAACGTGGCCTATTGATATGATTTTTTTGTGATAACTTAGTGAGTACATGAACAAGCAAGAAACGGTTATTTTTGATTTTTATGTACACAGGAAATCCCAATTATCATTACTTTTGGATCAACCTTGTACACATGGACAGTTTATATTCAGAAGTTATTATTTTAAAATAACTCCAAGGCGAATTGTTGAATAACACAGATTTTATGCAAAAGTCCACTGCAGAAAAATGGCAATTTATTTAAAAAAAATATCTTGACGAATTTGTTTGTTTAAAAAAAAATGATTAGCTATATACTCTCTGTTCCCGCCACTTTAGCATTTACTGAAAGAGTCTTTTCGGTCATGAATGTGAAGTGGCGGGAAGAGAGAAATCGAGCTTCATTAAAAATTAATTAAAAATGAGCTCTTGAAATATATAAATTTAGATTTGGAATGTTTGGATTCATATAATTCATTTAAAAATAATGAAAAATTCTTAGTTACTGCAAAAAGTACAAAAAAATACATTTTTAAAAATGTTTATTTACTCTTTATTTACCTCCTTTAACCCATTGACCACCGAGCGGCCCGGTCGGGCCGCGACACAATAGATTTTCTATTGTGTCTGTGATTCCGGGACTGAGGGATTAAAATCAGATATACTCTATATCTTCAAATAAAAGTTGGCAACCCTAGCCATGCTTGATGCGCGCACGATCGTCAGTAGGATACATCCAGCACCGCGGCCTTGAGCCGACGTACGTCGGGGATTGACCGTGAATAAGACGCTTTACTTTATCGAATACTAAAATATCGATAAATAAAAAAATTAAGTTATAAAATTGCTTGAAGATAATTTAAGATTCGTTTAATTTTGAATTATGGATAGGTAATTCCAAATTTTAAGATTCGTTTAATTTGGAATTATTCATTTACGATGCGTATTGACTGCCTTGCATTGTATGGTAGTGGTATTTATAAAAAAATATTATTAGGTATTTCGGTTTAGGTTGTTTTTATGGTTTCGTAAAAAGGTAGGTTTTTTTCCTGTTTTCATAGATTCATTCATAGAATTATACGGAACCCTTCGTGCGCGAATCTGACTTCCACCTGGTTGATCTTTTTACAAATCAATAGTCGTATCCTACCAATATTATAAAAGCAAAAATATATAAGAATGGACATATTTTGATACTCTTTCACGTAAAAACTACTGAATGAGTTTTTATGGAACTTTACAATTATATAGTTTAAACATCAGAATAACATATAGGCTACAATTTACCGCAGGAAAATAACTCATTCCCACAGGAAAAAATTGGTACAAGTTTAAAATAAATTGCTTCAAATAAAACAAATAAACATTTATTTTTTGACAACCTTTTAATTTCGATACTTAATTAACAAATTACAATATTTATTATTTAAAATAGATGCCACCTTAAACTTGTGGCACAGCATCTCTGCAAAGCACTTTACTTTTCTTCCCGTCTGATTCGAAATGATTTGAACAAGGCCGAGAATGTTTTGAAGGCTTCCAATTTTTCCTGTGCTATAGCTTTAACCCAAACATCTTTTAATTGTTCTCAAGCCAGAAACCTGCAAATAACAATAAAATCCATACTTAAATACCTTTTTTTTTCTCCTAACCTAAAGCAGTCATTATCAATAAAGTACTTCATTCCTACTCAAGTATCGATAATTGCACAACACTATGGAAGTTATATTTTGCATTTTTTCTAAAAACTAAGCTTATTATGATTTCATTTCAATGATTACGGTTAGATAAAACATAGATGATTAAGAAAATAAGGTAAATTAACTTATTTATAATACAATTAACAAAAAAATTGATCAAAACACTAACCTGTGAAATGACAAATTTCTATCTTCGTTCGATTTCACATTACTACGGCTTTTACAGCCGTAAGCAACACAAGCCATGTTATCTTTAGTCAATTGTCTTTTCATAAAATAACAAATTAAACTAAAACACTCGTTTTTCACTTCAAAAAAAATAATTAAAATAACCAAGCGATGATCACCAGACTGGTGATCAAAACAAATTATTGAAATGGCTACATGTCATTTCAAACTGTCGAACTGACATATATCTGTCCTCTTTTTTCGCATGATATTTTGCCATAAGCTAAAAAGGCCAAACTAGTGCGTTATTGTTCAATTAATTGTTACTTCTCCAGGCTAGTTAATTGCTCCGAGGTGCAGGCTGTAGGTAGAGTGCGTTTCACGAAAGAGTTCCCCTGCCGTTATGTTGGCTTACCTGACTGTCAAAAACGAACATATTTTAAGTTTTTTTTAGTCAAAAATGACAGAGAAAATATTTTCGTTTTTGACAGTCAGGTATGCCAACATAACGGCAGGGGAACTCTTTCGTGAAACGCACTCTACCCTCGATATCGATAATTATTTTACTTGTATTTGTATTCTCTTTGTTTTACTTGCACTTGGGTTAAATAAAATTGTAATTGCTGTTTAATTAAATGTTTTAATGAAATAAAGGAAACCCGAACAAACAACCATTTATTCACTACTAGCTTCCGCCCGCGACTCCGTCCGCGCGGAAAAATTAAGATTTATTTTTTTCTACGTATTTTTCCGGGATAAAAAGTATCCTATTTTATGCCCAGGATAATAAGGTATAATAGGCATGACGAAAGATTTTTAAATCCTCTTCCATAATGTGTGTATACGTTTACTATACAAGAAAATCCCTATATTTCGGTAATATACTTAAATTTAACGAAGATAAAAGCCATTTTTCAAAAAATATTTATTAACTGTGCCAAAACAGCTCGCAGGTGTCATGGCGTAGGCGTGACGTCAAACTTTGGTAAATACGTAATTATTTGTACGCATTGCGAAGAAAATTAAAAAAGTCTTTATTTAATATGTGTTATAGAAACGAATTTCAAAGTTTATGAGTGGTGTGCAGTATTGCAGTATGAATCCACATATAAATAATGCTCAAAAATGTGTTAGTACTTATTTCAAGCGAGAAATAATAAGAAATGATTGTATAAAGTTGGTGCGGAGAACCCCGAACCACGTATTCGTGAATTCGCAATTGTATTTCTGTTCTGAGTCGATAAAGCATACGTGAAACAATAGAAAATAAATAAAAATGCGTATTCTCAACATATTCATAACAACAAAACACATCTGACGCGAGTTGTTTACTTAAGCGTGACGTCACGCGTGTTTTAGTCAAAATGGCTAACTGCAGAATTTCAATGTTTTATTTTATTGATAATCTCATTAATCTTAATGGTTTTAAGATTTCTAAGTCACTATATTGAATTTATTTATTGTACATTTTCCCTTAAAAACACTAATACGATCATTTATGGATACCGTCGTCATGCCTATTATACCAAGTTTCATCGAAATCGAACCGTTAGTTTTCATGTGATGCCTTCACATACAGACAGACAGACACAGACAAAAATTTTTTTAATCACATATTTGGGTTTGGTATCGATCCAGTAACACCCCCTGCTATTTATTTTTTCAATATTTTCAATGTACAGAATTGACCCTTCTACAGATTTATTATGTGTATAGATAAATACCCATCAGTATACATATAATCATAACAAGATTCATCATTTTGCATCAGACACATGCAGAAATAAACAGTTTTATTTGGTACAAATACAAAATGACTATTTATTACAAATAATTACAAATTAAAAAAAATACTATTTTGTCATTAAGTGACAGAGCAAAGTTACAATATGCATCAACTCAACCACTTCTTATCTAGCGGAACTCGTTAATTGAGCAATTTTATTTATGTCAGCGTTTGATTGCTCTCTTTCAGTTAATGACACATTTATTTTCTTACATTCATTTCTAATGAGTAAAATTGACAATTTTGTTAGTAACGTGTGCATTAAGATGCCACTGTGTTCATCACACATCCAAGTTAAACTCACTTCCTTGTACATCATTACACAACAAGATTTAACAATGTCATTGATGTGTAATAAATATTTAATATCAGGCTCAAATATGGATACACATAAATTTACTGTGTTGCAGAGGTTCAAGGTCGGATATGTAAGACAGAGCTTGTCCTTCCACCATTCTTTAAGAGCTATATAATTATATGTGTTATCACTCCCTGGCTTCAATGTCCTTAAACTGTCGCAGCATTTCAAACAGTGACATCTTTTAACCAATACAAAGGCTAGATAACCGCTAACATAAACAACTGGTTGATTTTCAAAAAGCTCAAACCAGTTGTCATCTGTTTCGGGTTCAATGTCTGGCAAATGTAAAATAGGATCACTATCATATTCATCATCTATATCAAGTGTAACTGGATACGAATGTTCTGATTCAATTAAATCATCGACATCGGCATTTTTAAAAACTAAATCATGAAAATCTAAAATAAGTTGATTTTCGTCAGGGTCACAATTAGCTCCTCGAATTGGAGTACTCAATTTCGTCAATATGCTCGTTTATGCTCGTTTTCGTTAAAATGGTGACACGTTGGATTTTGATTTGTTGGCGAATGTTGCCTAATTAAACCGAAAAGATTCTCTAAAGTGTCTTGGTTTAATTGACGTAAATTAATTTTAGAATTACATTGATTTTTTAGTTTTGTACAAACTAATTAATTTCTCCACAATACTAACACAAATAACTTGCTTTATAATTTTAGTATTTTGAATTAAATTATTGTAATATATATACATATTTAAGCAATAATATGAATATGTGAATATATCATTATTATGCTACTCACCTTCTCGCTGTTCTTTGAAGAGGTGATAAGGAAATGTAGCCAGAATAGTGTCTGAAAGTGGCGCAGAAGTCAGTCTTACTGATGGTATAGCTGTTTTTTTTAGCTGAGTTCGTTTTTTCTTGAAATCACTTTCTTTGAAATGCTTTCCACACACAAATTTTAACTGATGCAGTTTTTCAATGGGTAAATAAGCAAGATCCTCTTTTCCTGACATTTTCACCCATTCTCTACACCTGAAAATGAAATGTCGACAATGATGAAAAATTATAACATCTGATAAAGTAAAATATAAGTTTTATGAATGAAAATACAAAGATAACGCTGTTGCATAAAGAAATTTCTACTTACTGCAGTTCATCTAGAGGAAATCTAGCCATAAAATAGCGTTTTATCCCGTCTTTTCGCTCCGATCTCAAACCACATATTTCACATTTTCTGTACGCCATTCTTCGCAACCAGAATATCACAAACCGCACAAAAAAAACTTAGGCTTTAAAACAATTAGGTACTTATTTTCCAACAAGTGGTAAATAAACTTACTTCGCATTACAAAATGTAGTACCTACCGCTAACCACAAATTACAATATGGACTATGGAGTAATGTCACTGTGACAATGACGGAGAGTGAAACACACTGAGGAAGTGAGCGAGACAAATATAGTCGCCTGTCGCCTCTCGGGCATTTTGCTCCGAGAGTCGCCATGAAAATTTTGCCCCGTTTCATATAAAAAAATTTTTCTATGAAGTTGCGACAGACTGCTGTAACTAGGCTGTAACGAAGCATATTTTGGTACTGCAGCAAAGGCAGCAAACTTTATTTTCACAAACACGCCCATCTGTCAGTGTCATTCAAATACCGAAACATCCTCGTATTGGGAAAGTTGAAGTCCCCTAATGGGTGGGACCACAAAAATGAAGAAGGGAAAGTTTGCCAATATTTCGGACTGTATATTAGTAGAGAGGTCGTCAATGCGAAAGTATGAAATATGTATGGTTTCAAAGGCGACACGGGCTTCCTAAATTTTATGTGACTTTGGATTAATATTCTGAAGCAGTCACACATACAATCAAAACGGAACTTTAGTATAATATGATTTATTGGGTCTTTTTCTTTCTATGTACAAGACAGTTAGGGGTAAAGTCACCAGTAGTTGACCATGTACCTGTAGTTGACCGCTAATGCACATAAACCTTAGATCATTAAGTAATGGATAACACACGCAGGCGTTTCCCCTTTTGCCGAGGTATAAGATTATTCGAATCGAAAAATCTTATGCTTTCATAAAAACTACTTGCGTAATCGATTACGAACACTCTGCGTATTCGTAAAACATCCAAAGGACGTCTGCGAGTGCTCCGCTAAAAATGCCGTTTTGCACTGTCAAGTCTTGCAGAAGCAATTCAAACATGTCGAATATTAAAAAAGATGGAATAACCTTTCATTTGTGTATATTTTTTTATTTTTTTAACGTACATTTCTAATTAAATGCAATTTCTAATAATCGTCGATGTATCGTTTAGCGATATGATCAAGACAAATAATCGAGTCATGTGTGTACTCGATCATTGATGCGGCCTCACGAGACTATCATGGAAAGAAAATATACAAATTTAATCTTTATGAACTAAGAGATAAAGTTGAATTTAAAACGCGATATTGAACCGCATTCCCCACGAGACTATAAAGCGATGTAGCGAGACTATCTTCAAGAGAAAATATACAAATTTAATCTTTATGAACTAAGCGATAAAGTTGAATTTAGAACGCGATATTGAACCGCACTCCCCACGAGACTATAAAGTGATGTAGCGAGACTATCTTGAAGAGAAATTCAAATTTAATCTTTATGAACTTAGTGATAGAGTTGAATTTAAAAACTCGTCGCTTAAAAGGTCGTAAATTTTTACGACTTTCTTAGTGACGGACTGCTTTTAACTTGAACGTCGATAAAAAAATATTTTTCTAAGTATAATTTGAAATGAGATGAGAATTAATCTTTATTATATTATAATTTTACACAACTGCATAAAAAGGAGTATAATGTTTATTTTGTAAGTCTTGTATATATTTATTAAAATTTACGCTCGGTTACTTTTAACTGGCAGAACATTTTAATGGTACGGAACCCTTCGTGCGCGAGTCCGACTCGCATTTAGCCGTTTTTTTGTAATGTTAATCTTGTAACCTTTCTATTATGTAATCTATACGTCTAATATTATAAAGCTGAAGAGTTTGTTTGTTTGTTTGTTTGAACGCGCTATTCTCGGGAACTACTGGTCCGATTTGAAAAATTCTTTCGGTGTTAGATAGCCCATTTATCGAGGAAGGTATATAATATCATCACGCTACGACCAACAGGAGTGGAGCCACGGGGGTGAAACCGCGCGGAGCAGCTACTTTGTTTATATGTATGTACGAATATTGCGTATATTTCAGATTTACAAAAAATCCTGCTTTAAGGCTAAGCTGGATTGAATGCTGTGGGAGAAAATCAGAATGGACACCTCGGTACAGAAATAATAAAAATTTCTGGACCGATATTTATTTTATTGATTTATATGTATTGTGATATTGATTTATATGTGATGTGTTGAATAAATACATATTCAAATACAAATAAAATGGCGTTTTATTGTTTTTTCGTATGCATATAATAATGATGAAAACGTTACAAATGACCTGTGTAGTATTTTTATGAATATAATATTAATGTTATTTCTAATTTCAACAAAATTATTATTTTTGTAATATCGATATGGTTACATCCCTTTAGAGCGATTGTATTATTACGTATATGTACAGAGATTTTTCTGTGTAATCGATGTATGTGTGCAAAAACATGCTAGTCTGTCCATTTTGTAATAGTTTGAGTTTGTAAAGACACAAATTATTTTTGTGAATGTGTGATTGTGTTTCAAAGTGTGAGTTACCCTCCCCGCACCAAAACCGGCAGAAAGTTTAGTTAGAACATTTGCCAGCGTGCTCCATCCATTACTTAACTTAGATCATTAAGTAATGGATGGAGCACGCTGGCAAATGTTCTAACTAAACTTTCTGCCGATTTTGGTGCGGGGAGGGTAACTCACACTTTGAAACACAATCACACATTCACAAAAATAATTTGTGTCTTTACAAACTCAAACTAATACAAAATTGGCAGACTAGCATGTTTTTGCACACATACATCGATTACACAGAAAAATCTCTGTACATATACGTAATAATACAATCGCTCTAAAGGGATGTAACCATATCGATATTACAAAAATAATAATTTTGTTGAAATTAGAAATAACATTAATATTATATTCATAAAAAATACTATACAGGTCATGTAACGTTTTCATCATTATTATATGCATACGAAAAAACAATAAAACGCCATTTTATTTGTATTTGAATATGTATTTATTCAACACATCACATATTATATTAAATAAAATAAATATCGGTACAGAAATTTTTATTGAAGTGAAAACTTCTTTAGCGGCGTTGGGTATAAAATCTTAAACTCGCGTCAGGACACGTGACCTGATCGAAAAAGCGTAAGGAAGGATATCAAACATGCTCAACGTTAATAATCAAGTTTTCACTTCTCCCGGCACTCCCGGAGTGCAACCCGTCTTTTTTTATTTCTGTACCGAGGTGTCGCAACGCAATATTAATACATACATATAAACAAATTACATATTAGAAAGGTTACAAGATTAACATTACAAAAAAACGGCTAAGTGCGAGTCGGACTCGCGCACGAAGGGTTCCGTACCATTAAAATGTTCTGCCAGTTAAAAGTAACCGAGCGTAAATTTTAATAAATATATACAAGATTTACAAAATAAACATTATACTCCTTTTTATGCAGTTGTGTAACATTGTAATATAATAAAGATTAATTCTCATCTCATTTCAAATTATACTTAGAAAAATATTTTTTTATCGACGTTCAAGTTAAAAGCAGTCCGTCACTAAGAAAGTCGTAAAAATTTACGACCTTTTAAGCGACGAGTTTTTAAATTCAACTCTATCACTAAGTTCATAAAGATTAAATTTGAATTTCTCTTCAAGATAGTCTCGCTACATCACTTTATAGTCTCGTGGGGAGTGCGGTTCAATATCGCGTTCTAAATTCAACTTTATCGCTTAGTTCATAAAGATTAAATTTGTATATTTTCTCTTGAAGATAGTCTCGCTACATCGCTTTATAGTCTCGTGGGGAATGCGGTTCAATATCGCGTTTTAAATTCAACTTTATCTCTTAGTTCATAAAGATTAAATTTGTATATTTTCTTTCCATGATAGTCTCGTGAGGCCGCATCAATGATCGAGTACACACATGACTCGATTATTTGTCTTGATCATATCGCTAAACGATACATCGACGATTATTAGAAATTGCATTTAAATTGATATTTACGTAAAAAAAATAAAAAAATACTTACAAATGAAAGGTTATTCCATCTTTTTTAATATTTGATGTGTTTGACTTGTTTCTGCAAGACTTGACTGCACAAAACGGCATTTTTAGCGGAGCACTCGCAGACGTCCTTTCGATGTTTTACGAATACGCAGAGTGTTTGTAATCGATTACGCAAGTAGTTTTTATGAAAGCATAAGACTTTTCGATTCGAATAATCTTATACCTCGGCAAAAGGGGAAGCGCCTGTGAGTGTTATCCATTACTTAATGATCTAAGACATAAACCGTTATAATAAGAATTCGCGGCAATTTTAAAAACTCATTCGTTAATAAGTAGTTAGTGCTGCTATCTGGTCAAATAGGCGCGTAAATTGCGCATCCATATCAGTCAAATCTGTGAGTCAAATATAGTAAATGGTGGTCAGTTGTTTGTTGAGTGACGGACCATTAAATCAATAAATTCGTTTTTGTAATAATATTCGTAGAGATTGAAAAAGTTTGAAGCTGAATACTAGGAACTTTGTCACCTTGTTGACGGTAAGTGTTTTTCGTTTTTTATTCGTTTATGGTTTATTTAAATGACAGGGTAATTAAAATTTAAAGATTTGTTGACAAAATTGAGATGTGGGGGTGGTCCAATACTGATTCCGTTTGACTGCGATTTTCTAGTAATTGACCATGGTGGTCCATTACCGAATTACCGTTTGACTATGATTTTATAGTAATTGACCATGGTGGTCAACTTTTGATTATGTTCTGTATCTTTTAAATATACTGCATATAATAATTAATTAAAATAAACTATTTTATTCTTTAACAATAGATTGATTTTCTTTAGTTAGTTAGTTAGTTTTGTTTATGGTACGAATTTATGGCTATGATCTACTTATTACTAAAACCAATTTTTATCTTGTAGATGCCTGGGAAAAGGGGCGCATTCCTAAATTATACTGAAGCTGCAATGCTTGTAGCAGTGAACGATGTTCGTCTTCATAAAACACCAATACGAACGGCTGCAAAAAAGTTCGGTGTACCAAGAATAACGCTTACAAATAAAGTAAAAGGGAAGTCACCGATGGAACGAAAAATGGGTCCGACATCCATCCTTACAACAGAAGAGGAGCATAAAATATGCGACTGGGTGAAAAAATGGCATAAAGATGTGCTCGACTATCCCTGGGATGCAGTAGTTGCTCACATAGAGGCTCCCAAGAAGACCAGTTCTACGAGAAATGTATATGATGTCAATTAAAATTGTAGCATCTGAGTGGTCATCTACTGATGCAAAATATGGTCATCTTCTAGTTTTTAGATGGTCAACTACTAAATTTCTAATATAAGAACATTTTTAATTTTTTTAAGTTTATTCGACCATTGTACGTGGTGAAATGCTTGTTCATATGTTAAAACACATTTCACAGGGTTTCCAAAAAAATAAACTTACTGAATTCATATGATAATTAAAGTCAAACATTTAAAAAGAATATTCTGTCTCCTTAAGTGGTCATCTACTGATGCTTTTACCTTACGTAATTGTAACATTTTCGCACGATTCATTTTTTATTCACAAATTATGCCTTTTTTAAGGATTATTACATTTTTGAAGTTCTTTATCGGGGTTGGAAAAAAATTTAGTGTAACATTTTTTCGTTACGCGTGACATTTTTCCATTACGTGCCATCTTTTTCTTATCCCTACAACGCGTTATTCGTCGTATTTCTGTAAAGTTGCATATAGTAAATTATTTTTTGAAAAATAAGGTCATAAAGAAGTTTCACTTTTTATGTGTGTACGTACCTAGTACACGCACACATTTTGAAGTGAAACTTCTTTATCGGGGTTGGAAAAAAATTTAGTGTAACATTTTTTCGTTACGCGTGACATTTTTCCGTTACGCGCCATCTTTTTCTTATCCCTACCACGCGTGAAGTTGCATACTTATAGTAAATTATTTTTTGGAAAATAAGGTCATAAAGAAGTTTCACTTCTTACGTGTGTACACTAGTACAAGCACACATTTTTTTGAAGTGAAACTTCTTTATCGGGGTTGGAAAAAAAATTAGTGTAACATTTTTTCGTTACGTGTGACATTTTTCCGTTACGCGCCATCTTTTTCTTATCTCTATCACGCGTGATTCGACGTATTTCTGTAAAGTTGCATATATAATACATTTTTTTTTAAATAAGGTCATAAAGAAGTTTCACTTCTTCGTGTGTACACTAGTACACGCCCCCTTTTTTATTTTTTAAGATTTAGACGCTTTATTCACGGTCCATCCCCGACGTACGACAGCTCAAGGCCGAGGTGCTCCGTGCTGGATGTATCCTATTACGTGCTGCGAGAAATGCGGAATCACCTATATATTGCGCATGGTTACTGTCGCGCTCGTTAATCGTAATATAATCATTATTACTCAAATTCCCTATTTCTGAATTTTGTGCAGGCTCTCTACATTTCACTAAGCGCTATAGTTGCTTGCCGAAAAGAGTAAGTTAATTACATAAATAATTTCACCTACATAAGAAAATATTTAAGTTCTATTAAAGGTACATATTTTAAGTATAGAACGATGACTTAACCCAATCTCATAATATTCATACATTTTAGCCACTGACCTTAGAAATATCCAGCCGAGTATAGATTAGGGTTGTTGAGGATTCCTCTTCCGCTTCCTCATAATGCGGAAGTTCCGCAATATTTTGGGTTCCTCAACCGTTACCGCATCCTCAAAAATTAAATCAAAAAATTCCTCTTACGCTATCGCTTCCTCAAAATTTAGAGGAAATTTATGAGGATGCCGTATCTACGACAACGCACTCGCTGCAGCGCGATGCCGGGCCGATCCGATCGGGCGGAGACTCTATTCGACTAGGTTTTATTCGTATGTAATGTATGAAAATATCTCGACAAAATCTAATCGATTTGAGTCACTTTTTTTACTGAGATAGATTAGGTTTTGTCGAGTAATATGCATAAACAAAATCATCATATCTGAGTCCGACTCGTGACTCAAATAGGTAGTATAGTATAGGCTAGGCTTTGTAAATTCGCGATCGGGCGAGCGAGACCATGCCACACGCGCTGTTACTTGCCTGTTTTTGCATATAATATTTTTTTGCAATTAAAAAGCTCGAAAACTGTTGGACCAATTAATATTTTTATTGAATATGAAGATCTTACTCAGTGTAAGATGTTTTTTTATGATGAAGGGGCAATTTTCCTAGTAGTTAAAATATCAATATTCAATATGTATAGACAGGAGAGTGGCTTTTGTTTTAATTTTTAATTTTGATTATAATTTCCTATCATCCTCATCCGCTTCCTCTTCCGCTTCCTCATCCGCATCCTCTTCCTCAAAAAAATATCCTCATCCTCATCCGCATCCCCTAAATTTGCGTGTGAAAATTCCTCTTCCTCCTCCTCTTCCTCATAATCACTTCCTCAACAACCCAAGTATAGATATACTATATATACTCTAAGTATCCAGTAAATTATGAATTTGGGTTAAACTCGGGGGTTAAAACTAGTTCATACTCAGTTCATATGCATTCTTGAGAAATAGGAACGTTTGCCGTCAATGTCAAATTGTATCAAGTGACTTTTTTAATTTTTTGTCAATGTCAGATGATTGAAAAACGTGCATTGAAGAAGAAAGCAAGATTAAATTAAAATTTTATTTTTGTATATTAAATGCATATAATAAAGTGTTTATAACTTGAGCAGATATTAAAGCACTTTCTAATTTGATAGTAAAGTGTTACGGCACCTAAAATGAGTAAGTATAATAGCAGCATGTTCGCACTGTTAAAATAACATATGCAATTTATTAAAAAGTTACCCTTTCAGGTCAAATATTGAATAGAATAAGTGAAGTGGACCCAAACAATAGTGAAGCTGTTAAAGAAAGTGTCGGTGTATTCTTCCAAAATTTATCAAAACATGTAGATCAGGACAGCATTAGATGGCTTCGAGCCTTAGAAGACGTGATCAACCGGTATTATAACCTTAAATAAATAACAGAAATACATATAATTCATCAACCATTCTGTGATAATTATATCAACAGCAAAAAATTAAATTTTTATTCATATTTCAGTTTTCCCAAGTACTGCATCAATCATCGAACAACATTTGAATCATATCTGATTCATTTTATTGATTCGCATAACAATAGCAATGTAATTGCTGCAGCAAAATGTGCTCATCTATTACAACAGGTAACTTCCTTCAGAATATACTTTTATTCACCATAGAGACAGCTAATTTTAGAAGCTGAAGAGTTTGTTTGTTTGAACGCGCTAATCTCGGGAACTTCCGATCCGATTTGAAAAATTATTTCAGTGTTAGATAACCCATTTATTGAGTAAGGCATTGCAGGTGAAACCCCAGAGCACAGCTAGTATAAAATGTTTGTGACTGACTGACTTAATAATCTATCAATGCACAGCATAGTATCTGTAAAGGCAGGTAGTTGAGTTGCATGTCTTGTTGTCTGTTTACATATTCAATGGTATTGTACAAGAATGTTTTATTTTTTTCTTTATTAGATAAAAACTACAAATCCAAAATTGGGATGGAGACGTCACATGATTCTGCTGTGTTATTCAGCTAATAAACTGATGGGTAAAATATACTCGACTACCACAAGTACTTTGAAAGATGATGTTATGGTATGTTGATTTATATATTTTTCATTTGTAACAATTATATAGATTCAAAGTATAAAAAAAAAATACGTGTGGCACTTGGGGACTGCCGTGGTAATGCTATTGCATGCCTTCAAGCCACACCTGCGCGCCCGTCCCCGTGGGGAGCGTGAGGTTTTTTCATTACAGAATTCCTGGATTCGGTCCCCGCGCACAAGGCCCGCAATAGAAGCTATGCAATTATTAGCCTTAAAAAGTTTATTGGAAAGAAGCATTAAAGATAATTTTAATTGTAAATTTTTTCAATTGTATTAATAATACATATTGCACTATATTTTTTAAAACCTACCATAAAGCATCTTCACAATGAATGAAAAAAAATGCACTGTAAAAAGAAATCACATTTTTTATTCTACAGAAAGTCCTTATCTAGTATTATTTTAATATTATGTAAAAAAAAAACTGTTTTATTTTCCCTTTCAGAATGATATTCAGTCAAATATGTCTCCACTTGTAGAAAAATTGTTAAATGTAACCAAAGTGCCAAAAAATACAGAAAGGACGAAAATATTAAACAACAGGCTAAAAAATATTTTCATCTTCATACAGGCTATGCTTGTGTAAGTACTATAATAATTTATTGGGTATTTTAAGTTTAATGATAAATAAATAATATAACTTTCAATTTCAAACTTCCCTTGTTTGTAGGATTTTTTGTTATGTTCCTTCAAATTAGCTATAATAACTATAATAATCGGTATTTTTAGGGGCAAATTGAAAAACTATAGTATTTTTAGCATTTTTAAATAATATGTAGGTATGGACCTTCATATTATTTAAAAAAAAAGCTTTTCTAGTTGGAGTTTCTTTTTAGTATGTGCAAAGATGGAGCTTTCTTTTATAAATTTCTTAATACAATGTTATCTAAAACTAATGAACATTTATTTATTATAAATATTACAGGGAAATATATCCAACAGCCAAACCAATCCAGCCGCAAATGATTCTAGATTTAATCGTGCAAATATTAAGTATAGCTCGAGTGACTAGTGACACTATGGAGGATCTTGTTGCTATGAAAACGCAAGCACTGCGCACATTGGATGCACTTATAGCTTGGTATGTACTATGTAGCTTGGTTTTGAAGGTTTGATTTTTAATTATTTGTGAATCTAGAAATATATTTTTAGTAATAGAGATATACAGGGTGTCCCAAAAAGTAGTGATGAACGGAAGCTGGGAGGTAGAGGACCAAGAGGGCTATCCGAATCACCCCCATGTGTGTTATGCGATTTTTCGTATTTTCGGAGTTATTACATTTTTTTCAATTTTTCATCTATCGCCGAGTACGATGAGATTTTTATTTATGGTGACGTGAATTATTGCGCTAGATGCTTGTTTTTTTTTGTGTGCTAAGCTGAAAGATAGGCCAATTCAGTATGGTAACATTTACTATCGTTAGATCTTCGAATGGAATAAAAAAAAGAATTAAATGCTATGAAAGATAAAATTACCCAGTATGTTCATAACTTCAAGGGCCCATAAAAAAATAAAATCACATAAAAAAGGTTTTCCATTTGGCTTTTAAAAACTTGCTCTATCGATCAGGTAGCTACCCTAAAAATTTCATTTTATTATTCTGAAAATTGAAATCTAAATGTGGTAAGTGCAAAATTTTTATTAACATGATGATTATTAAAACCAATAAATAGGTGTTTAATTACCAGAATTTTTTTAAATAGCCCCGCTGTTGCTCAGTGCAAGTGCGACATCACCGTAAAAAGTTGTCTTTTAAATGTCTGAATGCTTTTTTATCATTTTTAATGGTTTCTTCTGCTACTATGAATTTCCGGGTTATTTTGTCCAAATTGGGGCAGTCTCTCGTCTTTGTAGTATCCCCACGGAAAAAATTCAATAGGGTTTATGTCCGGAGACCGTGGAGGCCAGGCTAAAGGGCAAAAATACCCTGAAAGATGGATTGGTCGTTGCAGCCTGCGCATGCGCCGGTGACGCCTGCTTTAAAGCCTGGCCTCCACGGTCCCTCGAATAAACCCCATTGATTTTTTTTCAATGGGGATACTAAAAAGACCTCGGCTACTTGAGAGAATGCCCCAATTTGGACAAAATAACCCGGAAATTCATAGTAGCAGAAGAAACCATTAAAAATGATAAAAAAGCATTCAGACATTTAAAAGACAACTTTTTACGGTGATGTCGCACTTGCACTGAGCAACAGCGGGGCTATTTAAAAAAATTCTGGTAATTAAACACCTATTTATTGGTTTTAATGATCATCATGTTAATAAAAATTTTGCACTTACCACATTTAGATTTCAATTTTTCGATTGAAGCCTTCAGAATAATAAAATGAAATTTTTATGGTGGCTACCTGATCGATAGAGCAAGTTTTTAAAAGCCAAATGGAAAACCTTTTTTATGTGATTTTATTTTTTTATGGGCCCTTGAAGTTATGAACATACTGGGTAATTTTATCTTTCATGGCATTTAATTCTTTTTTTTATTCCATTCGAAGATCTAACGATAGTAAATGTTACCATACTGAATTGGCCTATCTTTCAGCTTAGCACACAAAAAAAAACAAGCATCTAGCGCAATAATTCACGTCACCATAAATAAAAATCTCATCGTACTCGGCGATAGATGAAAAATTGAAAAAAATGTAATAACTCCGAAAATACGAAAAATCGCATAACACACATGGGGGTGATTCGGATAGCCCTCTAAGTCCTCTACCTCCCAGCTTCAGTATATCACTACTTTTTGGGACACCCTGTATAGAAAGAAAAGAAGGAATAATTCAGCACCACACCAAACAAAAAGGAAATATAATAAAAATAGTAGTAGTAGCAGAAGAAATGGATCATTAACTGTTATTTTTTTATTATTATTACTATTGAACGGCTTGCCAATCCTTCTTGGTAGAAGTGATATTTCAAATCAATGGAAGTTTTATTAAATTACAAAAAAATGTGTTAAAGTTTACATGAATATTTTTATGCGTTTGAGTTAACTTATCTAAATTTTACTTTTTTTTCTTATTTATAATTGTATATTTCAGTCTAGGACCCAATCTGATACCATATTCGCCACTGGTATTCAGGCTGGTGATGCAAACATTGAGATGGAGTTCCGATAATCCCAATGATCATACCAAGTAAGTTTCTGATTGTTTATTTTCTTTTATAAGCTGTATAGAAAAATTTATGTTTTTGAAGTCAAATTACTTAGGTTTATACTTAAACCAGGAATTAATAAATAACACACACACACACATTATTTTATCTTTACATTCCTTTGTTATGTAGGGTTATTTGTATTTATTCTACAGCAGATATTCTTGCCATTTCTATTATGTTTTCAAGTGGTTAGTGGTTACAATGTAAAAATATGCGATTTTTTTTTGTCTAATTTATAAAAATTCATATTATTTTGTGGTGTTTAACATCATGTACATATTTGAATAATTTCATTTTTTTTAAGAACTGTCCGTCGACACGCATATACCACCTTACGGCAATGGCTCACAGTGTTGCATGTATACAAAATGTCGGAAAGTCGCAGCTCATTGGAAGACGAGTTGACCTTACACATCATTAATGATATAACGCCGCCTAAAAAAGTTGTTGAACTTACTGTAAGTGATATGAAGATTTATTGTTGTCAAAGTTGGGTTTGGTTGATTTGTCGTGGTTAGTGTTGCCATCATTAAGATTTTATTAAAGCACAACGCGACGTAACAAAATAAGTTCTTTTTCAAAATAATTTCAATTCTAAATCTAATTCTTACAAGATTGAGTTATTCAAATATACAAAATTAATTTGTTTATTGTTTATTTATTTTTTTCGACAAATTATACAGCTCATCTTTTTGTTATTTAATAAGTTAAGCAAGTGAATAATACAAGTGTGTTTACTTATTATTAGATGGGTCCTCAACCAACGAGAAATATGAGTAAAAAGGCACAAAAAAAGCTGAAAGCCAGACAAATTAACGAGAGTGGTCTGGCAGCGCATATGCCGGGAAAAAATAAGATATCCAAGTAAGTATAAATTAAAAATCAATTTTGTTTGATAAGTTAAGATAAAAGCGTGATTTTTAATATTGAAACTATTTATATTTTTACCTCCGTGTTATGTATGTATCTCAATTTTGCAAATCTCAGCATTGTCAAAACAATTGTATTCTGTTTTTTGATATATAAAAAAATAAATAACAAAAAAAAACCGTGTGCCGGGTACACCTATCAGAAGTGAAACTTTGACAAGATTCAAAGGTACCAAAATCGTCGCCTTACTCCATGACGTGACGGCATTGACATGACGCGACTTGAAATTTTACTCTTAACGCGCCTAAATAACTTTCACTTCAAAAATAACAAAGAAAATATTATTATGATTATTTGTTTGTTACAGATCGGAAGTAATGAACAACGAAGTAGCAATGGCGGCGCTTGATTGTGCGGAAGCATTGTTCATTGTTGGCGGGATATTTTTGAAACCAATTACACATAAGGTGATTTTTGAAGTGAAAACTTCTTTAGCGGCGTTGAGCACTTTTTCTGTAATGGGTATAAAATCTTAAACTCGCGTCAGGACACGTGACCTGATCGAAAAAGCGTAAGACGGATACCATTCCAAAATATCAAACATGCTCAACATTAATAATCAAGTTTTCACTTCTGCCGGCACTCCCCCAGTGCAACCCGTCTTTTTTGACGTGACAACGTCTTATAAATTGGTTTGCCGGGTGACACTTCAAGAAACTGCGTTACGCTCCGCTCACGTTATGCGCTCACAATCAGAGCGAGTGAGAGGCACGCGGGCATGGTTAGCACACCTAAGAGCGAGAGAGACAGGCATAAAAAGTCGTTGTCACGTAAAACTTTCGCCCGTATACCGTCTTTACAGGCAACCAATTTTTTTTTACTATTACCGTCACAGGAGGTCCGTGTCCCAGCAGCGGGAATGTATATGGCTGATAATGATAATTTTTATATTCTACTTCTATATTATCAGATAAATAAAAATTGATACATGTAATTTGTTTTCCAAAACTAACAAACTGTTAAAAACAATAATTTCAAGTTTGAAATTAAGCTGTACATTTTAATGTTACAAAATGAATTGCAGCTTGATTACTGAAGTCTATTTTTACGGTAAAATATATAAAATTATATCCAGATATGCCTGATTGCAACTTAAAAAAAAGCATTTCACATTTGCATTTAAGGTTGATGTTCCGACCGTCCCTCCATACATTTTTGATTACCTCTAAACACTTAACACAGACACTATTTCTTTAAAACTAATCATTTTATCACTTCTCTATAATGAAATGTGTGCGCGTTCGACCTTTTTAATCAATAATTTACAATATTTACTTAGAAAAACAACAGTAAAATACCGGAAAAATTTGACACTTCTACAGTAGTGTGCGTGACTTTTGCCAAGCGAAACACGACATAAAGCACGACATCTAGCGCATAGACTATATACTTATTACAGATCTAGCGCGTCAATGTCTAAACGAAAGGCGATGTTTAGACATTGACGCGCTAGATGTCGTGCATTCGCGTTCGTTATCTTATGCATAATGAGCATAATTCTAATAAATCAAAGTTATGTGTAAAAATTGAGTAATTTCATTTCCAATCGTTCAAAGAAAATAACAATAAAATAAAATAAAACTAATGACCTTAGAAACTATGTTTTTTTTTATTTATTACTCATTATTGTTCGTCCGTCGTAGGTCTGTAAACTGTATTGTACACTGAAGGTAAATGGTACTGTAGGTACTTTAGTTCGGCGTCGTCGCTCGTCGGCTTGATATAAAATTACATTCTTGATTTCATTGACACGCGCTATGATTTGCGCGCGGAATTTCTTGTGTTGTGAATTTATTTTTGTATGCTATGCATTTTAATTGATTCAAATTGCAATGTTTCTCTAGTATGCATTTGAGACTATATTGTAAATTGTAATAATTGATCGTGGGTATAGTAATTAATTATTCTAATAACGCAATTAGTAATATATGTATTTTCGGTGGGATTCAAAACAAAAAATTGGCCCGTGATTTTTATGAAATTTCACCACATTGCAAATCACATCAATCATAGTTCATACACATGTATGACGAAAGTGATTAGTATTGTGGATAACATTGACTCATCAGTTCATCACTGAAACCAGTTCATCACTGAACCAGATAAATCAGTACCTATATCATATTGTGTTTGAATATTTTTAAACAATGATATAAGTATACAATTATTATAAATCGGTAAACTATCAAAGTAATCACAAACTTGCAAACATTGGTAAAATGTCCAGTAGTTTATGAGCCTATTCATTACAATCAAACAAACAAACAAAGTTTTCCTCTTTATAATATTAGTGTAGACAAACACTATGAATACGATCACGAATGCAAATTCGGGGATTTTCTAATTATTGCTAAATAATAATTGAATTCGTTTTGAAATACTCTATAATTTTTAGTGTATAAATAGACATTTATAATGTGGTGCTCATTTTTTTTGTACTGCTAACGCTATTGTAGGTACCTATTTTCGTTGTTTTATTTCAAGTGAACACGGCCATACAATTTTGTCACGAGCCGCCTATGATTGTAGGTACTTTTGTTAGGCTCCTTCGTCGTCCGCGTCGGCTCGAAAGTTCTTGATTTCATTGTCACGCGCTATGATTTGCGCGCGGATTTTCTTGTGTTGTGAATTTATTTTTGTATTATTATTATTTTTTATTTTTTTTTTATTTTATTGATTCAAATAAAATATTTCACTAGTATGCATTTGAGACTATATTGTATTATGTATAATTTATCGTAGGTATAGTTATTCTTATAACGCAGTTATATTTTCGGTGGGACAATTTGACCCGTGATTTTTCTGAAATATCACCACGTTGCAAATCACATCAATCATACACACGTATGACGAAAGTATAGTGGCTATAATTGACTCATCAGTTCATCACTGAAACCAGTGATAAATCAGTATATCATATTTTATTGTGTTTGAATATTTTTTAAACAACGATATATACAATATTATTATAAATCGGTAAACTACCAAAGTACTTCCGAATTTTCAGACAGACAAACAAGTAGTTTGAACACGCAGTTTTCTTATACTAGTAGCAAAAATCAAAACCATAATATTATGTTTACCTACTATATTTTACTAAAAGTCGAGTGCGTCGAAATCGTAAATAATAATATGTTTTTCACCTTCCTGGTTATTTTCCCATAGTAAATAGTGTTTTAGGTTTGTTGTTGTAGGTAGGAATAATAATAATTATTCTTACATGTTGGTTATGAAATGTATATTGAAATAATTTACTTTTACAAATCATTAGTGATATTAGTTTTGAGTGAAAATGCTTGGATCAGCATAATATTATATGGTACTTCAAATACATGTTTTGATAAAAAAAACAATAGTGTAATAAAATAAAACTGCGTTTTATTGTAATCAATGTTGACAATTTTAAATTCCAAAATAATTGATCAATAAAATAGTTTACACCAACAAATATAACTTTTATTTTTATAACAATCGTTCATAATATAAACCGTAGCAGGTGGCGTTTTGAAGTTCTGTCTACTCATACAGAAAAATGGAAAACTTGTTTTTTTTGTAAACAATTTATTACTCATGTTGTTTGGCAACTCGAAGCGTGGTCGTCCGTCGTAGGTACTTTTGTTCGGCGTCGCGTCGTCGTCCGCGTCGGCTTGATATAAAACATTCTTGATTTCATTGACACGCGCTATGATTTGCGCGCGGAATTTCTTGTGTTGTGAATTTATTTTTGTATGCTATGCATTTTAATTGAATCAAATTGCAATATTTCTCTAGTATGCATTTGAGACTATATTGTAATAATTGATCGTGGGTAGGTATAGTAATTAATTATTCTAATAACGCAATTATATTTTCGGTGGGATTCAAAACAAAAAATTGGCCCGTGATTTTTATGAAATTTCACCACATTGCAAATTATATATTATACAATTACAATTACAATTATTATAAATCGGTAAACTATCAAAGTAATTACAAACTTGCAAAATATGCTTTTCCGAATTTTCAGACAGACACACAATTTTATTAGTTTGTTTTAGCAAAGTAGGTACCTATACCTATACGCTTACGTCGCGCGTCGCGTCGTCGAAAACGGTGCGCCCAGAAACAAACATACCTAATTCAGTTACAATCCTTTTTTTGTTCCGTAATTTATTGTATTTATTCTAATACGATTTTTTTTATTCGTCGGCCAGTTCTACTAGGTATAAAAAGATAAAATTGAAATATAATTATTGTAGCGACAGCCATATTATGTTACTATGTTTTCGTAAATATGTTTTTCACCTTCCTGGTTATTTTCACATAATCTTATCTTATATATAAAAATGAATCGCAAAATGTGTTGGTAAGCGCATAACTCGAGAACGGCTGAACCGATTTCGATCATTCTTTTTTTATTATATTCCTTGAAGTACGAGGATGGTTTTTATGTAGAGAAAACGTAAATATTATGTACCACGGGCGAAGCCGGGGCGGACCGCTAGTATATATATATAAATGAATCGCAAAATGTGCAGTGTTGGTAAGCGCATAACTCGAGAACGGCTGAACCGATTTCGATAATTCTTTTTTTATTATATTCCTTGAAGTACGAGGATGGTTCTTATGTAGAGAAAACGTAAACATGTACCACGGGCGAAGCCGGGGCGGACCGCTAGTCTTATATATAAAAATGAATCGCAAAATGTGTTGGTAAGCGCATAACTCGAGAACGGCTGAACCGATTTCGATAATTCTTTTTTTATTATATCCCTTGAAGTACGAGGATGGTTCTTATAGCTAGAGAGCTAGTTAGTTTAGTTTTAGTGCAGTGGCAGTGTAAATGTTGTTGTTGAGGTTATGTAAATTTAACACTTTAGTTAACTACCAAGATATAAAGAAATGAGGATAGGACACAATAACTATTGGTTGAGGTATTTATAAACTCATAATATACTTTTAAAAAAATCACGTTTTAATAAATTTCTAGAATTAAATTAGAACAGCTGATTCAAAATAGCCTAAAAAATCTTAATAATAATAATTACGCTTCACAGCAAGAAGAAATGTACCATATGTACCCGCACAAAGTCGATATTGTGTTGCCTACCGTTCGACTCAATGGCTAGGGTTGTAACTACCTTTAATAATTATTACCAAACTAATAAACCGAGTGATGCGAAATAACCATAATTCTTTTAGAGTTTGATAAAATGATCAGGCAGGTATTTTCTTTAATCCTCTGAATTCTCGGTTACTAAATTGTATCGTTGAAATTATTCTTAATCGCGTAAATTTAATAAATAATCATATGGAAAACACTTTTCATTTGTTTTTTTACTTTCACGCCCAACTACTATACAATAATTACGTTGTTTCGGTATTTTGACGAGAAAACGCAGGAAACATCCGTTGTATCATTTTAGATAGATTGTATATTTTGTATCTGTAGAATTGAAATCAAAGCTATGTATATGTTGTCTCCATTCTTTTCTTATCGGATTGTTGATCCCAATGCGAATGCGTCACTTAAATTTTATAAAAGACAATTAAGAACATCAAAAATAAAGTGATACGTAAATATTTCACAGTGCAATATATTATGTAATTAATAATAATTATATATTTATGAAAAAATAATTACATCAGATTTAATAATAGCAATTGTTTTGAATGTACATAATATGAATAAATGATTACATCATAATAGTAATAATCACAATTGTTTTATTTCCCATTTGTTGCAACCCTAGCATATTTTCATGTAGCAGCAGAAGTACCTACACTGGCGGCGCGGCGGCATCGTGCGACATCAAAGGCATTGCCTTACTAGGTAAGTTTATAATGACTCATTTCTTTTATTATATAATTTACGTTTTACTTTTACAGAATCCGATTCAATGGATTATGAAGACGAGTCACACAACGCCATACGATAGTGATGATGAATGAACATTTCAATAAATGCATGCGTGTTTTTTTATGTTGTTTTGTAATTGTTAATTGTTTCTTAAATAAAGAAATAAACTAAATATTTAAATGATGATTTGTTATTTGCAACACAACTTTATATTTGAGATTCTTTACAAATGTATATTTAGTTTTGTATCATCAAATTTATAAATTTTATTCCATAGTTTTCAAAATTAAATGTAAATGACCATAAAAACATTAATAAAGTAAATCATTGATGTAAGGTCAGGGAACGTAATACATATATACATCTGACCATGTAGAAGCTAAGTCTTGTTGACTGCTGAAGTCTGTAAAGTTTTGTTGTCTGCTGAAGTCTGTACGCAATGAAAATGTCTGCCGTTTCGAAAATAAGTTTTTAAGACCCTAATAAATAAAATATATGAATGGCAGATCTGGTCAAATACTTTCAAAATTGTATTTTTTTCAGCACTTTCATAAGTGTCTGCCAGAATGTTATCCGCGTGATAATGGTCTGCCATTGTTATTTTCCGATAGTAATAATAATCTATTTTCAAATATCAAAATGGCAGACGTGGTCAAATGGTTTCAAAGTTCGCCAAAAATTTCCACCTGTCTTACCTAAGCGCGCGCCCCGTCCACCACTCTGGGCTTAGTGACTCCTCATCTCATGTATAGTAGGTATAGGGGAATCAACACACAAAAATCCAGGTCTGGTCAAATACATACAGGTAGCTTTGCGCTAGCTCTCTAGCTATTACTTCTTATGGAGAGAAAACGTAAACATGTACCACGGGCGAAGCCGGGGCGGACCGCTAGTAAATAATAAAATAATAAATAGTGTATTAGATTTGTTATTGTATCTTGTATACCTACGAATAATTATTCTTACGTCTTGTTGGGAAATGTTCAAATACCTACCTATTGAAATAATTTACTGTTACAAATCATTAGTGTTATTAGTTTTGAGTGAATAGGCATGGATCAGAAATTCAGAATATAATATGCTACTAACTACTCAAATACATACATGTTTACACAACAAACACCACTGACCTCTATAACTATAAGTTATAGAGGTCAGTGACCGTCAGTGACAAACACTATGGATACCTACGCTCGCGAATGCAAATTCGGTGATTTACTAATTATTGATACCTAGTCATTGAATTCGTTTTGAAATAGCCTGTACTTTGTAATTTTTAGTGTTATAGACATTTATAAAATGTGGTGCTCATTTTTTTGTAATAAATCATCCCGAACGCTATTGTATTTTCGTTGTTTTATTTCAAGTAAACACCTATACAATTTTGTCACGAGCCGCCTCTGGCCTCTGGGTGAAATAAACAAGTCAAATGATTTTTGTTCTAATTGTATTTTGGTAGTAGTTTGTTTAGAATTTACATTACCATTGTTTAATTTTTATTTTGTATTTGCAGTAAAATAAAAAGATGAAAAACTTCATTAGGTATATTGTACGACACCTCACTCTGAATCGCGCTAGCGAAATTTTTTCGTTACAGAGCTCATATACAACTTTCGGACAATCTTCATTGAGGCCGGCCGGCAAATCGAGTATGTCGAGAAACTTCACTTATTCGATGGAGGTATTCTACCTTCCTTCCTCCACAGTTGTGGGACCCCGACGTGCATTGAACACGCAGCTTTCTGATACTAGTAGCTAAAATCAAAACCACAGAATATGTCTGTGATCAAAACCATAATAATATTTTTACCTATTATTTTACTAAAAGTCGAGTGCATCGAAATCGTAAATATGTTTTTCACCTTCCTGGTTTTTTTTCCATAGTAAATAGTGTTTTTGATTTGTTGTTGTATGAATAATTATTCTTACTTGTTGGTTATGAAATGTATATTGAAATAATTTACTTTTACAAATCACTAGTGATATTAGTTTTGAGTGAAAATGCTTGGATCAGCATAATATCATATTTGCTACTTCAAATACATGTTTTGATAAAAAAAAAACAATAGTGTAATGTAGGTAATAAAATAAAACTGCGTTTTATTGTAATCAATTTTGACATTATTTATTTCCCAAAATTACAACAAAATAGTTTACGCCAGCAAATATAACTTTTATTTTTATAACAATCCTACTTGTTTTACATTCACGCCATCTAGACTTAAATCTTTATCATTTTTGTATACGTCTGTGTGTGTAAACGACCCTGTATGCAATGACAGATGTTATAATGCATTTTTTTACCGAATTGGGTGGATTTTAAGGCAATGATATGACATATTTCAATAAAATATAATATTCAGTAACCGCCATGACTATTCCTACGACCTTAATCTTTTCCAATTACGCAAAAACTCAAATAAACTAGAAATGTAGAATTCAGCGCCATCTAGCGGGATATTGGCTGGGAACAGATCGTAGCAATCACCTTAAAACGGTCTCGTTTTATATATTACTAGCGGTCCGCCCCGGCTTCGCCCGTGGTACATATTTCGCAATAAAAGGTAGCCTATGTTCTTTCTCAGGGTCTAAAGATTATCTGTGCCAAATTTCATCAAAATCGGTCCAGTAGTCTATGAGCCTATTCACTACAATCAAACAAACAAACAAAGTTTTCCTCTTTATAATATTAGTGTAGATAATAAATAAAAAAATCTTTCACAGATATTCCAAGAGCGTCTGATCCGCGAATGTTTCAACATACAAGTGTACAGCGAGGCTCACAGTGTAGCGTTATTGAGAACATTAGAAGCTGTTAGGAAATGTAGTCCACATTCTGTGCCCCCACCTACGCAATATTGCCTACAATTGTATGCCACGTTGGTTAATAGCGGGCAACATGAGGTTTGTATAATAATAGCATATTTTTATTATAATGAAATTTGTTTTTAGATAAACTGTGTTTAGTGTGAGCATTTAAAACTATAAAGATTGTAAGGATACAGGGACATAAGTATTGATATTTCGAATTTTAATAGTAGTTACATTGTAGATTGCAACTGCCACATTATTTTTCTTAAATTATTTTGGCACGAAAAATCGATTTAACCAATTTTTAGCAAAATTTCGTAACGTATCTAGAAATAAACGGAGCATAATTATTATTTCTTAATAATACTCTGTGCATAACGTTCCAATTTCAAATAATAATAAAAAACTCACGATTAGCGCGAATCACAAATTGTTTCGCGCTAAAAATGAAGAATACTTCATACTACATTATATAATTATAGGTTTGCTTGTAGTGTTATTTGTTTTTAATCATTGATTTAAATAAAGGTTAACATAAATGTATTTACTTTTAATAAATTATTGTATTTAAAGAAATGTAGGTAAACATTGGTTGATTTTTAATAATTTTTAATGTAAATTCACTTTATTTCAGATTGCGACGTTCTGTTCAAGAGCATTATTGGATATAAGATTGCATTTACATTGTTCCCCGCCATCTCTGAACTTTGCGCTGACCGTAGCTCCTGAAAAAGCAATGGATAAGAAAAAACGAGTTTCTGAAAAGAATCGAGCCGTTTTGGAATCACTGTTAGGAAAAGACAAGTAAGTTATATGTGTATAAACTGAAGATATATAAGTGCCTAACATATATACATTTTTTATGATTTTATAACTGAATAAATGTTGAACATTTTTAACAGATTTATTAATGAGTTTTTATGTGATAAATATTCTATATTAGTGGTCCGCCCCGGCTTCGCCCGTGGTACATATTTAGTATCCTATGTCCTCCTCGCTCTAAACTACCTCCCTGCCAATTTTCAGCTAAATCGGTTCAGCCGTACTTGAGTTATAAGTGGAGTAACTAACACGATTTTCTTTTATATATATAGATTTCTAAAAGCACTTTAAAGGATTAAGAAGATCAACATATTGATAATTTACCTTTAATCTAATAATTTAATCCAGTTAACCCTTTGACTTATGTAACAATATTAATATTTTATTTCTATTTAACAGGATGCCATGCACTGACTTAGAGGACATAATTACAATAGCTGACGAACCAGCGAAGAAAAAGGCGAGATTAGATGAAGACGCGGATAAAATAAGTCTTAGTAGTGAAAACATGAGTTCTGTAGAAATAAGTGACGATTCTGGTACCGAAGATGTACAGGAAGTTAATCAAAATGAAAGGTCTAATTCTGGTGGAGCTTCTATACAAGAAATTGATAATGAAAGTCAATCTACTCAAGAACGCGATTCTAATAAAGTGTCAGAAATTATCGTAACTTGCCAAGACGATGAACAAACTCTATGCTTTGAAGATATTCCTAACAAAAGTACTGAAGAAGGAAACATAACTGAAACAAATATTAGTATTTCCAAAGAAAATTCAGACGTTTCTTTACACAACGCTCCAACACAAGTGCCATTAAATGATTCTGCTGACACTTTAGATGGTGAAGAAAGACATTCCTTAGAAGTTACTTATGATTATCCAAATACAGGAAGTGAAAAAGTAAAAGTTTTGGACAAAATTGATGACGCCAATCTCCCAA
Organism: Colias philodice; assembly: GCF_061535455.1. Lineage (NCBI taxonomy): Eukaryota > Metazoa > Arthropoda > Insecta > Lepidoptera > Pieridae > Colias > Colias philodice. The sequence continues at coordinate 9,599,107 of NC_143097.1, forward strand.
GCACCAATGAGACAGATGACATTCAAATAACTTGCGGGCAAGTTATCCGAAACTCTCAAGATATCGATGCAGAGGGGAAATCTGGGGAAATAGAACTAGACAAGACACCAAAAGTCAATGGTATTGAACATAAAGAAACAGATATAAATGTAGAAATGACGGTTACGGAATGTGATTCTACTCTAGTAGCCAAAAAGAATGTTCTATCCGTAGAAGATATGATGGCTGATTTTGTGGACGAAGTAAATGATGACGCCTAAAAATTAATATTTGTTATGTAATTTTGTATGTGTTTTAGATTAATAAATTGCATTTAATCATTAAAATTTTGTTTATTTCTTGAATTTATATTCTAAAACTTATTTCCTATGTAAGTACTAATTATTAATCTATTTACTACAAGCCATTTCTATTTCAATAGTTCATCACCTAAATTTTCATGCAATCTAGCTGCTAGAACAGATAAATAGCAACTTTTTCGTTACATATTACCAGTAACTGTAGTAATGAAACACTGAAACCACGAAACAAAATCCCTGTTTAATTTTATCATGATATCATTGATGTCTGTGATTGATATTCAACACATATTCCAACCCCGTTTTCCAATTACAGCACTAGAGCGCATTAAGCGGTATAATGCTTAACGTTGAATGTTCCAACTACAGCAACGCTTCGCACAATCGAGCACTAGAAAAAGTAATGCGCGTGAATTGATGCGTGCAATCGATTTATATTAATTGTTGGAAAAAAATTTAAAGCTTTCGTTTCATTGTAGTTTTTTCGAAATAATCAAAGTTAATTCAAATTGTGTTAAAAAAATAATTATAAGTATGGATGAAGGTACAAACATTGAAAAAAATGTTAATGAAATAATCAAAATCCAAATTACTTAAAATAACCGTAAATATTTTTCAAAACAAGTCAATAACTGCGTTAAAAACAACCGACTTCAAACTTGCACTTGCAACATTTACAAATACAGACAAAAATGCTCATAAAATAAAAACTACTGGGCCTATCCGAATAAAATTTTTATAGGACCAATTCGACACCATCCCGCATCGAACAAAAAAAGAATCACGTAAATCGGTTCAGAAACCACGGAGTAATCGGTGTACATACATAAAAAAAAAAAAAAAACATACCGGCCGAATTGATAACCTCCTCCTTTTTTTGAAGTCGGTTAATGATTTTTTTTTTTCAACACTGAACTTAGCAACCTGCTGGTGCGTTTCACGTTCCAATTATGCATCAGCATAATTCGGCATTGTGCGGCACTGAGTCGCATTATGCTCTGTAATTGGAAAACGGGGGATACGTCGAGATCAATAGGTAATAAACTTGTATAATAAAATATGGTCTGTGGCAATAAATATTTTAATCTACAATTTCGTATGACATTGACAGTTATTTATATTTGTAAACAAAAACACGTTTCAATTTTATGATCGCAATATTTTTGTATATAGTAGGTAAATTAAATATTAATTAGAAATTTTTAACTATAAAGTATCATGGTAGTAGCAATAGGTTTCGAAGGCAGTGCTAATAAACTCGGTGTGGGAATTGTTAGAGATGGAGAAATACTTGCAAATTGTCGGCGTACATACATAACACCGCCAGGAGAAGGTATTTTGAACTATTAAATAGTGATATTCAACGTTTGTAATTGTACAGATGTAGTATTTTAATCATGCTTTAATAAAAAACAAATAGCGGTAATTCTTATTTAAACGTACATAACCTATAATCGTTTTGAAATCGGTCCTTATTTCGTTCTTTAAAGGTTTTGGAGTTGAAATTTTTATTTGAATGTTTGTATAAGTCATAATGTATGATCTTTTTAGGGTTTTTACCAAGAGAAACAGCCGAACACCATAGAAACAATATTCATGAAGTTCTTAAAGAAGCCCTTGAACAATCTGGTTTAAAACCAGCAGATATAGATGTAGTGTGCTACACAAAGGGGCCAGGGATGGGCGCTCCTTTGAATGCCTGTGCGATTGTTGCCAGAACATGTGCAAAAGTATGGAATAAACCCATCCTTGGTGTTAATCATTGTATTGGCCGTATCCTTTTATACATTTTTATGTGACAATCTTGAAATTGTTATAATATCCACCTTATCTATTACATAAAAGTTTGATACAAAAAAATAGATTTAATGATACATTTTGCAGTGTCTAAATTTTTATTCACACCCAGGCATCATTCTCAGCTGTACCTACATATTTCCTATATTTGAATGTACCAAAATATGAAATATTTGCAATTGAATCCAACAATAACCTTAACCAATAATCAGATATAGAAATGGGTAGACTCATTACGAAAGCAAACAACCCCACAGTTCTTTATGTTAGTGGCGGCAACACACAAATTATTGCTTACTCCAGGCAGAGATACAGGATATTTGGGGAGACTATAGATATTGCAGTTGGAAATTGTTTAGATAGGTTAGTAGCAAAGTATTTATTTTCTTGAAAAAAAAATTATCATTAGGCAGGATTCAAACCCTTATTCTTCGCAGGATAATGGCCTTTTCTATTTTTAATAATAAAAAGTAAAAAAACTAAAACCCAAGATGCCTTCGTTGTAAATTGACAATAATGTCATACAATACTATTCTGAAGTATGCAATATTCCGTCCGAGATGCTTTGCCGTAGTCGGGTAAAAAATGATAATTTCAAACTAAATATTAAACAGATAACTGTTTAATATTGTTTATTTAAAAATATTTCAGATTTGCCAGAGTATTAAAATTATCTAACGCACCAAGTCCTGGATACAACATTGAACAAATGGCTAAGAAAGGAAAAAAGTATTTACATTTGCCATATTGTGTAAAAGGTTAGTATTATCTCGTATAAATAGGTCCACTAAAAATAATTATTGTATAAATCAATCAGATTAACTATTATAAAATATGATATAAGTTTTTAAATAAAAGTAAGGGGTGAAATATGCAAGCTATGTATACAATAAAATAAATTATTTTCAGGTATGGATGTCAGTTTCTCAGGCATTTTATCATATATGGAGGACAAAATAGATGATTTATTAAAAGAATATACACCAGAGGATTTGTGTTATTCCTTACAAGAAACTGTCTTTGCTATGTTGGTCGAAATCACTGAGAGAGCCATGGCACACTGCGAATCTGATGAGGTAACTTTAATTTTGTAAAATAAATAATTTTATTTAAAAACTGCAAATTAAACACAAGCATATACAATATTCTCTATCTATTATTATTAATAGTATTAACTATTAAAGATTTATCTGGTCATGAGTACTTTGTAATAAAACACACACACCTACTAAAATAAAAAAAAAGAATTGAATTATAAAATAAGTGTACCTAATGCTTCTGTACTTTAGCATTGTGTTGTATAATTCTACAATCTACATAATATGTAAATTGTAAGTTATAACTTTTTGAATTGTAGCTAAGAATTTCAAGCTTTCCTTGATAAAATTATGAAAAAAAAATTCGCAATATTAATTTTTCCTATTAATTAAAATTAAATGGAATAATTTTTCAGGTTTTAATCGTAGGCGGCGTAGGTTGCAACGAAAGATTACAAGAAATGATGGGAGTCATGTGTTCAGAGCGGGGTGCCAAAATATTTGCAACGGATGAACGATTTTGCATAGACAATGGTGTAATGATAGCTCACGCGGGAGCGTTAGCGCATGCGTCGGGAAGTAGAATGGATTTTAGCGAATCTACAATTACGCAGAGATATAGAACTGATGATGTTTTTGTAACTTGGAGGAGCGATTAAATGATTGTTTGAAATTGTTGGTTTTATTTAACTTGTAATAATAAGGAATTGATTTGTGGGTGGATGTAAAGGTATTGATGAACAACACAAGAGTTAAAAACATATAATTATGATGAACCTAATTTTGGTTAAAAATAACTAGTTTAGTTTTTAAATTTCAAGTATGTATAAAAATTGTTGCCCATTTAACAATAATTCTATGTATGTTTTAATGATTTCAAAATAGCAACATGCAGCTTTAGACAGACCCTAAACGATAACAAAGTTATTTTCACAAATCTGGCCTTTTAATTATATAGTACATACTAGCTTACCGGCCGCGGCTTCGCCCACTTTGTCTAAAACCCAACAAATTATATACTAAAACCTTCCTCCTAAATCATTCTATCTATTAAAAAAAACCGCATCCAAATCCATTCCGTAGTTTTAAAGATTTAAGCATACAAAGGGACAGAGAAAGCGACTTTGTTTTATACTATGTAGTGAAGTAAGGTTAGCAGGTAAAAATAAAAAGATAATTAAATAGAAATCAACTATATTTTTTCAAATAACTCATCAAGGATCATACACAACAAAACATTTCAAACATGATAAAATAATTATTCCAATGGAATTCCATTTCCTTCTGTAAAATAATAGGGATTTATGAACACCATTTAAATTATTAAACTTAACAATAATTTTCACTTACATTACAATGACAAAAATGCATGAAACCAAAACTGTAAACCTCAGCTTATATAAAACAAAACTGTTCATATTTTACAATTCCAAACCTACATTTGCTAATATCTTAAACATCAATTTTCTGTAAATAATAAAGTTACAATATATTTACCATAGTATGTACTTTCAAGATTTGATAGTTCTTTAAATATATTTCATAAAAAAACTCTTTAAATAAACATTTATCTTGTCTTTTCAATAAATTAGTAATAATCTTTTCAGCAACATACGACATAGTCTTTTTACCTAAATATTGAATGTTTTTTAATTACTCTAAATAATATTGCTCTAAAACATTTTGTTACAAATTCATAATAGGTATAAAAACTGATTGGCAAGTAAAAAAAACATTCATTATTATGGAGTATTTGTTGTATGGGATTTTAAGATATTTATGTAACCATAAGTATAAATTTAGTCTCATAAACTGCTTGCTCCGTGAAGACCTGTGTACACAATGATCCATGTGACCTGAAACACAAAAGATTAGGTTTTTAGTAGAAATTATGAAAATTATTTATCTAATAATTATATTTAGTTTGTACGGAGAATAATGAAAATGTTGGCATATTCTAATCAAAGCATGAAAACAAACTACATAGTAGAATATGTTAAAATAAAAAAACGTTAAACTTAACGTAAAATCTCCTTGAATAAGCATTGTGACCTGATAGAAAATTTGTTTTGATCTAGTCTAAAAAGTCCAATGAATAAAAATGTAAGGTAGGCAATAAGATTTATTCAGGTAAATATTGACTCTTTTATAGACATAAGAAGTAATATTATACTTACTAGAAATCCAGCAAAAGATGTCATAAAGCCTTCTTTAGTAATTTCCCACATTCCACCATATTCCTCCTCATCTACATTTTGAATATTGCTTACGTAAAAATATATCACTGCTGCATTCACAACCACAAATCTAAAAGAATAATTTATAGTTAGTTTGATTTAATAATTTACAAACGTAAATAAGTAATGAGACTATAATTTAATTAGGATATGAGTGCTTTTGTACGATACAAATTTGAAGCCATAAACGCATGAAATAAAATAAATAATAATAACTTACAATACAAGACCAAAAAATCCTTTAAGTGGCAGCAGACCCCAACATAAGCCTAAAATTATACCTATCGCTTGTCGCATCCAATAAATTACGTCTAGAAATTCTTCCTAAAATAAATAAAACATTATCAGTAGAGAACTTCATTTATAATCATAGAAAATCCCGTGATTGCAATAGTAACCTTGTCGGGCCATTCAGCATTTGAAGTAAATGCTCTTTTCCACACTGAATTGTTTAATTTGCTTTTGCTTGAACTATCTAATGATTTGCTTTTACTTGACATTGTGTTTTATTTTAATATAATTAGATTTATTAGAGAATTTAATTTATAAATCCAATCAATAAATAAAACCAGCTCTAATTCGTGAAATGTACACGTCACTGTCATAATGACAAAGTGACAATGTAAAATTTACGATCCACTTCCGCTTTGACCAGAAACCAGATAAAAATTAATGAAAAATCTTAAATTATTTTCACAAATGATTTGATTTTTCTTTGATTGTGCATTTAAACATTCGCGTGAATAGCGATGAGAATAATGAGTATTCGTCTTGTAGTAGTCAGTAGTTCACGACGACACTCGTATTCAAATGTTTAAGAAATAAACTGAACGTAGCGAAATGCGAACCAGAATGTAAACCTTAGGTTTAAACGCACAAGGATCAAATTAAATTGTCTTCTTCAGGATGATGTACTTTTCAGTTTGTTTTCAGTACATAAATAGTGATTAAGCACTGAGACAAAGAAATATATAGATATAAAAACGCTGTGTGTGCGACTCTAATCACAGAAAATTAAGGAATGAATGCTTTTTACTGATATTTTATTTTATTGGCATATGATATTGATATTATATTTTTCTAATAACCAAAACATATTTTCGATGAAATCCATAGACATGAAATGCGATAAAAAAAAACTCCATTTAAAAATAAATACAAAAACATTTATTAAAAAAGCGCTACACATAATTATGACAAAGGCGGAACTCTATTCTTCAATCTTTTTAGTCTTTCTTCCTCCATTTTCTTGGTGATATCCCAGCATTCCTTGTTGAGTGTATCGAAGCCGCGGGACAAACTCACGAGTCGAGCTAAAACTAGAAGCCTGTGTAGATCGTCCGCAGTTATAGGATTATCTGAATCCGATTTACTCCGCATTTCTATGAAATCTTCTTCGACAAACTGAAATATGAATTAAAAATTAATATTTTTGACGTGACAACGTCTTATAATTCGATAGCCCGCTGCACGCACGAAAAAACATGACTCATGCGGCGTTACCTCGCTCTGAGGCGTTCCATGGTTTGAAGTGCGAGCGAGAGCGCAGAACGAGCGACAAAGAAACACAATCGGACGTTGTCACGTTCAACTATCGTCAGTAAACCGACTTTACAGACAACCATTTTTTTTCTAAATATTACTGGTATTTGTGAAATCTAAACATTTTATATGGATAAATAAGATTTAAATGTCATGTTGGGTATTATAATTTATTTCTATTCATTATTTTTATTGCATACAAAGAAGTACAAACTTCACACAAAAGTACATTTGATGCAAAAGGAAAAAAGTAAATGCTTAAATTTAAAGAGATATTTTGTTTGTTATTATTTTTACGGTCACAAAAACTATTTAATACTAGCTTCCGCCCGCGACTCCGTCCGCGCGGATGTCGGTCTTCGCGTGGACCATCCACGCGTTTTGATTAACTCTGACAATGACATCTTATAAATATCTATTGGACCCAAATACGGCTAGGCCTATAATAATACGCAACGTGTGTTCGCGGTTCTACAGAACAACGTCTATGGATAAAACTGAAAAATTAAGATTAATTTTTTTTCTACGTATTTTTCCAGGATAAAAAGTATCCTATTTTACGCCCAGGATAATAAGGTATAATTATACCAAGTTTCATCGAAATCGAACCGTTAGTTTTCACGTGATGTCTTCACATACAGACAGACAGACAGACAGACAAAAAATTTTTTAATCACATATTTGGGTTTGGTATCGATCCAGTAACACCCCCTGCTATTTATTTTTTCAATATTTTCAATGTACAGAATTGACCCTTCTACAGATTTATTATATGTATAGATACTGAAGAGATAAAATCACCCATATTTGAATTATTAACATTATTATGTTAAATTTTGGCATCATTTTATAAAAATATACCTGCAAATCCTCTGTAATGGAGTATTTTATGAGTTTCAAATTAGTTAGATACATTCTAATGGTGTTCATGATTTCCTCTTTAAGGTAATAAGTAGCTGCTTCTACTATGGCGTCGAATATTTCCAACGACGAAGCTTCTGGCCGTAAGGACACGTGATAATCACTCTGAAAATAAAGAAAATTAATCTATACTAATATTATAAAGAGGAAAGGTTTGTAATTATGTATGTATGGTTTTCACGCAAAAACTACTGGACCGATTTTGATGAAATTTGGCACAGACAATCTTTAGACCCTGAGAAAGAACATAGGCTACCTTTTATTGCGAAATATGTACATTAAAACATTATAAATTTAAATTGACATAAACAATACAAAAAAATATTATAATTTTAAATGTATGGTCAACAAATAAAGGATATTATTGAAGTTGAAGAAAAAAATCGATTTATTTGGTATCTAAAAATAAATTAACTTAAAAATTATATCATTTCTAAATTTGTTTCATGAGAAAAGTAATGTTTATGATTTTCTACTGTGGTCTATAGCAAAACGATAACATAACTTTAAGATTGCACTCAAAGTAACAAAAAGACAGTAATTATGAGCACAACTTATGAGCATGTACTACAATAATTACTATTGCTAAGTGCTAACACAAATATGAGTATTACTAGTTGACTTTTTTAGTTAATTTTAAATCACAGAATCTTTATTTTAAAAATACTAACAGGCAACAAACTCTTCCCTTCCGAAAGAACAAGCACAGATATATCAGAATCGAACTCCATTTTGTAATATTTGAAGTCATATTCGACTTTCTGCAACTTTATAAGATTTCCCAAAGCGGAAATATTATGAACTCCTGCGGAATCCAATTGTCCTTGTTGCATTTGTGTCTCATCGAGTACTAAATGTGTGTGTTTGCTTAACTGCAGGACTCCGCTTGTTAGTCTGTTGCAGTCGTAATCTTTTCTGAAATGAATAACCATACACTAAATTATAAATTGTTTGTTACCAACAAAATGACGCTGATTCTTCTCTATTCTTTATGAATGACTAGCTGTGCTCTGCGGTTTCACCCGCATTGCTCCGCCCCTTTTGGTCTTGATAAAATAATAGCCTTCCTCGATAAATGGGCTATCTAACACCAAAAGAATTCTTAAAATAGGACCAGTAGTTTAGTAGACCAGATTAGCGCGTTCAAACAAACAAACTCTTCAGCTTTATAATATTATAGTATAGAATATAGATTATTATTTGCTTTGTCTTTTTTATAACTTCTGTTCATAACATTTCTTTTATTCTTATTTGCATTTATAAGTTTTGTATTCCTTGTAATTTAAATTAAAATATTCTGGTTATAGAACTTACGAATTCACTTTTTCTTAAGTTAATTATTATATAGAGTAGCATTTTGTATGTTGATTATTATCTAGAGTAACATTGCTTTTAAAATAGAAGCTTTTATAAATGTTTTAGCTTGAGTTTGGAAATAGCAAATAAGTTTATATTTATTATAATACTAGCGGTCCGCCCCGGCTTCGCCCGTGGTACCTACATATGAAAAATAGATGTTGGCCGATTCTCAGACTTACCCGATATGCACAGAAAATTTCATGAGAATCGGTCCACCCGTTTCGGAGAAGTATGCAGACTAACATTGTGACACGAGAATTTTATATATAAGATAATATCATAAACCTAAGGAATGTCAATACTTACTTGGGAAGTAAAGCCATGGTGTTCATATTATCCACAGTCAATGGTAGATAGTAGCTTTTTATAACAAATTGTTTGATTATATCATACAACTGTTTGGCATAGTTGGGATATTTCTTTGTCGGCAGATTGGACATGTTTAGACAGAATTGACCAAGAGATAGGGTGTCTTGACGGAGGTATCTGCAAGTTATTACATATATAAATTTTATAAGATAAATATATGATTAGAAACACAGTTAGTGCAAAGAATCACATCAATACATAATTTATATTTATGTTTTCAGTTGTAACATGTTTCTCTTCATAATAAGATTAAAAATTGACATACTACCGCTTTATGCAATTTTATGGATCTAAAATATAATATTGTTGTAGATTAATCGTTTGTTTGATTCACATTTTTATGTAAGAGATCACTTTTATTAATTTGCAATTTTTTTAAAACAAATTATCCGGAATATGGAGGTAAACAAAAACATACTTACACACATGCAATAAGGTGACATATTAAATACTCTGCGGCTAACTGATCTCCCAATAACAATTCTGTTAATGCTTTTAGTAAATGCTCCCTGGCTGAGTTTGCTTCTTTTAAAACATTTTCTGAAAATTTTGGGTGTATTAGAAAAATATTACGTGACTAAACATGGGGGAACTGTTGCCATAGGTTATTTACTTCCATTGAAAATTTCCATGATATTTTCTAATTGATCTTGTAATCTTCAATGTCTGGTCTGTATAATTTAAGTGAAAAATCACTATATTACAATAGTAAATATTTTTATAATAATAATACCTTTATCAACACCATCCAAAACCAAAGGATTACAATGGTCCAACTTCTTGACATACACAGCATGCAATCTCGGCACAAGGCTCGGGGGCGGGTTGCGTGTGATCGTCTCTACTTTTGTTTCCGTAGTTGGTTCGATAAGGGAATTCTTTAAAATTCGCACATGGTGTGCGAATCCATACTAATATTATAAATGCGAAAGTAACTCTGTCTGTCTGTCTGTTACTCAATCACGCCTAAACTACTGAACCAATTTGCATGAAATTTGGTATGGAGATATTTTGATACCCGAGAAAGGACATAGGCTACCTTTTATTGCGAAATATGTGCCACGGGCGAAGCCGGGGCGGACCTCTAGTTTTATTATAATCGGTTAAGTGGTTTAGGAGTCCATTCAGGACAAGCATTGTGACACGAGATTTATATATATTAAGATTTATAACTTTTTACCTTTATCAAAACCATCCAAAACCAATGGATTACAATGGTCCAACTTCTTGACATACACGGCATGCAATCTCGGCACAAGGCTCGGGGGAGGGTTGTGTGTGATCGTCTCTACTTCTGTTTCAATAGTTGGTTCGATAAGGGAATTATTTTCTGGTTGGAACTCTCCGGAAAGTGCCGGATCAACTGATAGGAAACCTACTACTTCTATCATGTCGTTTAGTTTCAGGTTTTCACTGTCATCGTATATCTAGAAAAGAAAGACTACATAAGAAACAGAAATTTTTTTTCAGCAAACTACAATACATTATGTAGAGAACTTATAATAATAATAAATATCTTTATTTGCTCAAATGTGGTTTACAAGTTATTACAATAAGGAGAGTACACATAGAAATCTAAATAACAAGATTCTTATTATCACGTTTAACACAAATTTCAACCTTATTTCTATGAGTTTATGTTCAAAGTTATATCAGCTATTGAAAATTGACAACCTCTGTTAAAAAAGGCGAAAGATTTATACGTTTTGAAAGGAAACCAGAGATTGACAACCTCTGTTGTAGAAAAGCCGAATTTTTGCGTATTGGAGCAAAAATAAACAAAACGTCTCATATGCTTAGGGATGTTATTCTAAAATAAACCGTAAATTCGTGCGTTAGGATACATATTAAAAAGCTTAATTTAATATTTAAGTTAGTTTTCACTAAAATCAAGCTGTCCAATAAAAGGCATAGTTTACTTGTGTGTACTGTTTAGCTATCGGTTTAAATGTGTTGATTTTGGCGACAGCGGTTTTCATACGAATTATGACATTATAGCACTTCTATGTGTCTTGTTATTTAGATTTCTATGAGAGTACAGCACATTCGCCAGTTACACTGGCATGCAAACATAGTTTTTACAGCTCCGCATAATCAGAAAATTTTTTTATATAAACATTAATTATTCTAGTTTAGATCAATTGTCTATAAATTATTATACATGTCAATATTTACATTTATCTCCCAAAAAGTCCCTTACATTATAAAAATTTTTGCTTATTAGCCACATATAAATTTTTGTATATATTTGTATATCAAATAATATTATAATATGCTTATATATATCTAGATACATTTTTAATAAAACGCTTTTGAATTTTGCTTTTGTTCACTTTGATGTTATAATATCAATAAGATTTGTTGCACAAACCTTAATAATACATGACTTGCCAGCAACATCAGGCAAGGGGAAATTCAATAAATGCTCTCTAGAAACAATGTTAGAAGGTTCTGTCACCACCTCTGCGACTCTAGGCTCTTTCTTCCCCTCGCTACCTTCAACTTCCATAGCATCGTCATCACATTCATCATAGCTGCGTTTTAACTTGGTTACGTTGAACCTGAATTTGTTATGTCGTTTTTTATATAAGTATTATATTTATGTAATATTCAATTGTTTTAGGGCCGATTTTTCAATGCTTGGATAAAACTTATTCGTCGAATAATGTATAAAACTACTATTTTAAAAACGTATTATAATTGCCCGTATTTGACAGTTGACATTTTAATATTATTGTGTAATACTTTATTGGACGGATAAGTTTTATCCAAGCATTGAAAAATCGGCCCTTAAAGATATAGTTTTTTTTAGAAATAGCATTTAAATTAGATTTTGAGGTGATTCGAAAATTTAAAAAAATGTTTAACCTCTTTGAAGTATTTGGCTGCTCTTCAAGGTATTTCAAGTGATTTTTATCATTCTCTATGTTTTGAGCCCAGTCATTTAAGCCAGGCAGCGTTACAGCAACCATAGTCTGTCTCTGTGCGCTCTTTAGGTTTTCTGTGTAGTTGATTTTTTCATTTTCCTGTGAATGATAAGAGACAATGAATAAAAGTACCTACTATTGTATTAAATTTTGTTTATATTTTTGAGTGGAGGTGGTTTTAAGCCTGCTAACCCCTTTTAGATGTACAGTTTCATACATAGCCATTTAAACTGACAGACAAGCTAAACAAAACATATCATATGGCTGTGAAAAACTGAAACCTGCCATAATACTCATTAAATTCTCACCAGAATCGACGCTGTGTCTGTGTATTTCCCGGACTTTGTTTTAATTTCGTTTGTAACTGTGTTGAATACCTCAAACTCTTCAAAATAGAACTCTGGGTTGTGCATATCCTGAACCATTCCTCGAAAGCGAGCTAGGCTTCCATCGGAAAGATTGTGAGAAGCATTACAATTAATGAGAGGTATCTACAAAAATAATAAAGGTTAACTGGAGGTCAAAATAGAAGATTGAACCAAATTTTGGTATGCATTTACTTAGAAAATTAAGCGGAATATTGAGTTACAACGTAAATTATGCTATTACCTTGTACCAATTTGGTAAATTTAATAGTTTTTTCTTCCAACTTTCTTCGTTTGCTCTCCACACTTCGGGAGTGACAGTATCAAAATCATAAGCAAAGTCGTGCATTTTTTAATATCTCACTAAATATGACACTCTTTCTAATTTATAAAGATTTAATTGAGACAATAATTTAATTTATCGTCGATTTTACGAATATTTAATTCAATGCAAGTTAAAACTAAAACAGTAAACAATAATGAAAAGCGCGCGCAGCGCGAATATCTAATAGACAACAGAGTACAGACCAAAGAGGCAAACTGCTAAACATCACAGATTATTTAGCGGCAGTACACATGGGGCCAAGGCGTTGGGCCAACGTGTTGGGAAAAAATGAAGGATATCAAGATTCCTGTTCACACATTGGCGTACTGATCATTCTGCATTGGCGCTTCAAGGATGGACGTAGTCCGTAGAAGTTCTTGCAGCCGCGGCAATTTATTTATACAGTGCGTTTAATTATTACGTACATGTGCATCAATAACAATGAATGTACTCTGCCGTCTGCGATGATACCATATTCCAATCTCTATTATCCTTTTTTATTTCTGTATATATATAAAACATTATTATGTTTAGATTTTTTCAAATGTTTAAAATGTGTACATTTTACACTCATTCAAATGTGTTGTCATTGACAACGAATACAATCAATGAGGTCAATGGATTGAGTATTGACCGTGAATAACGACCGACGCTTTATTCACGGTCAATCCCCGACGTACGTCGGCTCAAGGTCGCGGTGCTGGATGTATCCTACTGACGATCGTGCGCGCATCAAGCATGGCTAGGGTTGCCAACTTTTATTTGAAGAAATAGAGTATATCTGATTTTAAAGGAGGTAAATACAGAGTAAATAAATATTTTTAAAAATGTATTTTTTTGTACTTTTTGCAGTAACTAAGAATTTTTCATTATTTTTAAATGAATTATATGAATCCAAACATTCCAAATCTAAATTTATATATTTCAAGAGCTCATTTTTAATTAATTTTTAATGAAGCTCGGTTTCTCTCTTCCCGCCACTTCACATTCATGACCGAAAAGACTCTTTCAGTAAATGCTAAAGTGGCGGGAACAGAGAGTATATAGCTAATCATTTATTTTAAACAAACAAATTCGTCAAGATCAAGAAGCTTATATCTAATACACTGGAGATTGCACTATGACCATTAACTTGTCACAAGAAAATATAACCTTGAATGACGTCAGTGTTGTTTTTTGTCTCTTTCTGTGGGTGACCACACTGGTTTGTATATTCAGGATTTTTCGAAATAAAAAAAACTAAAAATCATGGTCTATAAATAATAACGACATATATTTTTAACAGTATTTATATTATACTGGCTGTCAAGTGTCAACTGTCATTGGCTGTCAACTGTCATTAATCAGAAGAGGTTCGATATATTTTCAAAAAATCTTTAAAAATAGTAATAGTGTGAATCGAGTTAAAAATATTTAATAAACATCATCGTTGAGTCTAAATACGACTGTGAAAATGAAGTCAAGACAAACTACAGCGAATTAAGTGATCAAACGGAATATTAAACTACGAGGTAACGGTGCTTTAAATAAACTTTAAACAACTTTGTGTATGTTACGCTGACAAACTTATTTTGTTTATACTGGAATACAATTTCGATACCGCAAGATATTTTTCACAAATTTACACATACAGAACTAGATTACAACAATTTCATAAAAAGAATTTATATATTTAAATTAACGTTTGACGCTGAGACAAGTAATTGTGACAACTGACAAGTGACATCTGAAGTGAACGACAGATTATCTATGACTCGACCTTGGACTCGACTAATAATTATAAGTGTTGTCATAAAGAAATATTGAAATAAAATCAAATAATTATAAAAATAAATATATATAATTATAAATTAATACCCAAACAGAAAAGATATATATTTATCTATAAAGAACAGATTACAGTCTCTTGAATTCAACACGCACTTTCGATAATTATAACTTTGCTGAAAACGAATACAAATAATAAATGTGTGTGTATATATTACAATAAAATAAAAAGATATTTATACATAATATTTAAATACATACTTACAATGGATACTGAAAATATAACATACAGAAAAAAGAACAAAAGCAGGTCGTTGGAAAATATTAATTCACTACAAAACATGTATGATAGTGAGGAGATGTTATCATTCAGTGACAAATCAGACAATAGTCTAAAATCCTTACCTAACCTAAATGTGGAGTCGGAATTAATACAAAACCTGAAACTTGATATAGAAAACCTGCGTGTGCAACTACTATCAGCTCACACAGAAGTAGAAAACCTAAATCTTGAAAATATAAAACTTAAAAGAGAAGTTGAAAAATATAAAAATAAAATTTCTTTACTTGACAAACTCAGTTTTACAAATACACATACACCTAAAAATTCATCTGAAACTATAAGAAGTAGAACTTCTCTAAAAAAATATACTAAAAGAGTGTCAATTAAAACATTATCAGAAAGTAAGTGCAATAAAACCCTAAGTTACGGAGACGAAGATAACATTAAAAACAACAATAACAATACAACTTCAACACAAATATTAACATCAGAAAGAAAAAATATACCGGAAGGCCATAGCAACAAAGGTGATGACGAAACTGGAAAAAAAGGAATTAACTCTAAAATAACACAACAAAATAATTATCCTAACACAAATAGAAGAGCAAAAATTTTTATATTTGGGGACCAACAAATAATTGGTTTATCAACAAAAATTATAAAATCTAGGGAGGGACAATGGAATGATAATTATAGCGTAGTATCTTTTGTAAAGCCTTATGCACTATCAAATGAAAGCCTTAAAATGTCTAATACAATATATGAAATAAAAGAACATGATATAGTCATTTTGGCCGCTGGTGCCAATGATCGTAATCCATTTGCTCTGTTAACTGAACTCGGATATGCTTTAAAAATTCTAGATCACGTTAAAACTTACGTCTTGCAAGTATCCAGGAATGATTACCTGAACACGACTCTATTAAACAACCACATATCGAGTCTGGTAAAACTTTTTAAAAATTGCTCCTTTATTAGATTAGGGAATGAATGCGGAAATTTAAGGGAATATATACATGAAATGACAAATATAATCAATTTTAATATAGACAGCGAAGATTATAAAAACATTTACTTAAATTTTAAAACAGCGATGCAACTAAGAAAGCCGTGTCACATAAAACCAAATCAAATAAAAACAACTGATAATAATAAAAACAAAATTACGTACTACTTTAAAATAATTAAAAAAAATATGGAACGCAGTGCTTCACCTGAACATTTAACTGATATGAAAGAATCAAATGACCATGAAGACCTGCCAATTAGTAATAATACGGAAAAGCTTTTTCTTAATTTAATAAAACTATGTTTATTTTCGTAAGTATTAACAGATACACACATTATAAAGTTGACTTGGACAGCTTAGACTTGACGAATAGCCGTATTGGAAACTCATGTAATAAGTTTTCATAAAATTATATTGTAATCAACAAAAAATATTATAGTTACCTACTTATAATATTTTTAATTAAAAGTATCAAAACGGGTAAGTCAAATTTACCAAAAAAATCTTCAAAATTGAAAATTGTTATATTTCTGACCCTTCTTCATCGAATATTTTTCTATACACATTGTAAACAACACCTCTTGCTTGTGATCGCAGCCGCTTTTTCGACATGTTCGAAGATTTTTTAGACAAAATCCTAAAAATTATTCATCAACTGCGAAGAAGACAAATAATTTGACAACCAATTTGATAGTTGTCAAATAAAGTTGCCACATGAAAATCTTTTATTTTATAAATATAAATATGCCATCAGATTCTGGTAGACCTATACTTGGAAACGTGGCCTATTGATATGATTTTTTTGTGATAACTTAGTGAGTACATGAGCAAGCAAGAAACGGTTATTTTTGATTTTTATGTACACAGGAAATCCCAATTATCATTACTTTTGGATCAACCTTGTACACATAGACTGGGTTAGAAGCCTTTAAAAATAATGAAAAGATAAAAAAAATCGCAGTCGGATGAAACCCATTAGTAAAGGAGGGGAATATGATGAAAATAAAAGGAAAAATATATTACGGTCAATCCGAGTTCGGGAAGTGGGAGGGGAGAGCTTTTAAGAGAAAAAAATGGTTTCTCCTGATTTCCGACAAAACTACAAGTCCTATAGAAAAAAATTCAATGGCAAAGTTGTAGGTAATTAAAAGTTCTACAACTTTTGTATTCACAATTTTTTCACATAACCTAAAAATTTAGGTGAAAAATTCAAAAAACCAAGTTTTTGGTCTTTTATTTCTATCTACTTCAAAATTTATTTTTTTTCTACGAAATTTGGTGGAAACTTACTTTATTATGTCCCAAATACACTGTAATTTATTTGATTGAAAATATTTATTTTTTCGCCTTATTTTGAATTAATACCAAAAAAACAACCTCATTTTCAATCGTAAAGTCACCCGTCAAAATATCAGCTTTTTTCAAAAACTTGGGGTGCCTTTTATTCATTGAAATCTCTACTTTCATATGGTGTAAAAAAAAATAAACACCACCATAGTAAATGTTCTCTGGAAATGCATACAAACAGTGTGATAATGAGCTTTTACTAAATCAGGCACACTTCTTGAACTCTATAATCTTCTCTTGTATCGGCTTTTCGGTAATATTTCAAAAGAAAAATAATTATCTGTTCTATGTTTAATATTTTACAGCATTTTCAAAAGCAAAATGATGTCGATAAAAACATTTCAGGTAGTTCGATTTTACGAATTTAGATTTGGAATGTTTGGATTCATATAATTCATTTAAAAATAATGAAAAATTCTTAGTTACTGCAAAAAGTACAAAAAAATACATTTTTAAAAATATTTATTTACTCTTTATTTACCTCCTTTAAAATCAGATATACTCTATTTCTTCAAATAAAAGTTGGCAACCCTAGCCATGCTTGATGCGCGCACGATCGTCAGACGTCAGTAGGATACATCCAGCACCGCGGCCTTGAGCCGACGTACGTCGGGGATTGACCGTGAATAAGACGCTTTAAATAAGACGCTTAAAGCGTCTTATTCACGGTCAATCCCCGACGTACGTCGGCTCAAGGCCGCGGTGCTGGATGTATCCTACTGACGATCGTGCGCGCATCAAGCATGGCTAGGGTTGCCAACTTTTATTTGAAGAAATAGAGTATATCTGATTTTAAAGGAGGTAAATAAAGAGTAAATAAATATTTTTAAAAATGTATTTTTTTGTACTTTTTGCAGTAACTAAGAATTTTTCATTATTTTTAAATGAATTATATGAATCCAAACATTCCAAATCTAAATTTATATATTTCAAGAGCTCATTTTTAATTAATTTTTAATGAAGCTCGGTTTCTCTCTTCCCGCCACTTCACATTCATGACCGAAAAGACTCTTTCAGTAAATGCTAAAGTGGCGGGAACAGAGAGTATATAGCTAATCATTTTTTTTTAAACAAACAAATTCGTCAAGATATTTTTTTTTAAATAAATTGCCATTTTTCTGCAGTGGACTTTTGCATAAAATCTGTGTTATTCAACAATTCGCCTTGGAGTTCTTTTAAAATAATAACTTCTGAATATAAACTGTCCATGTGTACAAGGTTGATCCAAAAGTAATGATAATTGGGATTTCCTGTGTACATAAAAATCAAAAATAACCGTTTCTTGCTTGCTCATGTACTCACTAAGTTATCACAAAAAAATCATATCAATAGGCCACGTTTCCAAGTATTTATCAAAGAGGATATAATCACTACGTTTACATTAATTTCTGTTGGCAACACTAATCTGCTGTACGTCCGCGCTATTCACTGTCCATCTGCACGACGTTCGCGGTGGTGGGGGTGCTTGCTGGATGAAAAGTTGGTCGTGCACATCCAGCAAGATAATAATAATAATTATTGACGTACGTCAACGCTATTCACTGTCGTTTTGCGTCGTGCATCGTGTATGACCTTGGCGGGACGTACGTCAAGATGGACCGTAAATAAGACGCTTAACTCTATACTCTATGCAAAAAACATCTTCAGCTTGCGGCTTGGTGATTTTATTTTCAGTTTTGTTTGTAATTTGTATAAAATTTAAACAAAAGTTTGTTATAAAGAAGTAAGATCAACATTGGAACGAAGTATTATCATTTAGTTTCAAGAAATAAGTTCTTAGTCTATCCTACGTGAACTTATCAAACACCGCCAAAAATGAGTAAGTTTACCCTTTTTTCACGAAGAACTCCGGATGATTTTCGAGATTTATGTTTATAGAATGATTTTGATTTTCATATACAAAGGAATTGGTTTATTTCTTCAATTACGTTTCATCCTAGGCTAGAAAATTACAGTTCTATGAATAACCTAACCTAAAACATTTTGTTTTGCAGCGATGGACATTCGGCCCAATCATACTATCTACATAAACAATTTAAATGAAAAAATTAAAAAAGAAGAATTGAAGAAGTCACTATATGCAATATTTTCACAGTTTGGACAGATATTAGATATAGTGGCATTAAAAACTTTGAAAATGAGAGGGCAGGCCTTCGTAATTTTTAAAGAAATTTCCAGTGCTACTGTAGCTTTAAGGAGTATGCAAGGATTCCCGTTCTATGATAAACCTATGGTAAGACCAATTATAGCTATGTTTTCATCTTAAATACAAAAATTATATTTTGTTATGATTTCAATTTATTTGTTAATCGTCCGTTCCCAGAGAATACAGTACTCGAAAACAGACAGCGATGTCATTGCCAAAATCAAGGGTACATTCCAAGAGCGGCCGAAGCGTCCCAAGTTACCCAAAGGCCTGGACGATGGCAAGAAGAAAAAGAAGGATGCAAACAGGAATGCCGTACCTGGCTTTGGGCAACCTGGCTTACTCAATAATGTTAATGTGGAACAGCCACCAAACCAGATTCTCTTCCTCACAAACCTTCCTGATGAAACGTCAGAGATGATGTTGTCTATGTTGTTCAACCAGTAAGTTTGCATTGAAATTTAGCTATTACATTCTAGCTTTTTATAAATATGGTCAATTTAAACACGAACAAAATAAGGTCATTTTGATAAGACTATATTTTAGTTCATATGCTGGATAATTTTAAAAACAGCAAGAAAATTGAACAAAAGTATACAACTATTCATTCTTTTCACTAAGTCACACTGCCAATTTTAAATCCTACATAATATATAAATAACATCTTTTTTTTTCAGATTCCCTGGTTTCAAAGAAGTCCGTCTTGTGCCCAACAGACATGACATTGCATTTGTTGAATTTGCAAATGAAATGCAGTCTGCAGCAGCGAAGGAGGCTTTACAAGGATTCAAGATCACGCCCACACATGCAATGAAGATTACATTCGCTAAGAAATAGTGTATTTTATTTTATATTTAATAAAGAATAATTTAAGTATTTGAGAACTGTTTTGAGCATTGCACTACGCCTTAACAGCTCTCCGGCTGTGACTAGTCATTAAGTTCCTAAATATATCTTTTAATTATCCTTCACCTATCACTCATTAACTAACTACCAATACTACTAATGAATATGATGAGATTGGATTAGAATTTAGATAATAACTAATTGTGAGAAATTTCAAAAAATATCTTAAAAATTATTTGAACATTAGGCGATCTTCACACTGCCCCGCACCACGCTGCATGTTGCGTGACTGCGTGTTTAACGTTACTTGTAAGTATCTCCGTTTGTATAGAAAACACGCACAGTCCAACACACTGAAAATGCAACCACGCGCGTACATGCGGATCACGCGCATATACGCGGAGAAACATGCATCCCCGCGCGTAGGTGCGGGGCGAGACGCAAGGTATGGCACACCGAATCCCGCAGTGCCGCGCGTCGTGATGCTCAGTATTGCACGACCACCACAGAGAACGGCGAATAAATGAGAGCCGCCGTGCGTGAATCTACAAACGCGCGTGAGTGCGCAAAAAACCCGCACGATGATGCAGATCTGCACTCCCGCAGGAACGCGCGTAGGTGCTTCGACACGCAACATGCAGCATGATGCGGGGCAGTGTGAAGATCGCCTTAGTTTGATTGCCTGTATCAACAAACGGGTGGACCGATTTCAATAATTCCTTTTTTATAATATTTCTTGAAGAACAAGGATGGTTTATTTATTTATTACACTTTATTGTAATACAACCATTAAATAACAATAAAAAGAAAATAGAGTTTGGCTAACGAAAGATGAGACTGGCTTTTTATTTCGAAAATTTATATGGCAACACTTATAATTACGTAATTGTCAATAAAACCTGAGTTGTTGATGTGTCAAAGTGAAAATTATTTCCGCGATTTTAGTGATTTCTAATTGAAAACGAGACGAAAACATTGAAAAGCGACTTAAAAAAGGTTCTTTTTACTATGATTAGTAAATTTGAAAAGAAACAAGTTGAAAGAGATGTAGTTTTCAAGGAAAAACAAGAGTGTTTACGTGAAATATCTCAATGCATTGTTAAGTGTGACTTTGATATTTTGATACTATTCATTTTGATTGCATTGTTTAATATTTATTATTTTGCAGGTAATATGGATGATACCAATAGTCCAGTTATAAACTATTCAAGCAACAATAAAAAAAATTGAATGATCTGTTTCGTTCAAAATGTTTAAAGACACAAAATCAGTATCTTGACGAGATTTCTTCTATGACCGGACCATGTTATTCGTGTTGAAGATAGTATAAAAAACGAGATGGAATAACTGCAGAAATGGAAGAGTTCATAATAAGAGTCAGAGATAATGATAGTGATTCTTACTATTCACTCGCGGTTGAATTTTTAGATTTAATATGATTATATTGATTAAACAAACTTTAATTGTATTTTTATTGTGTTTTTTCTTGCTTTCATTCGGTGTTCTTTTTTGTCTATCTGTATCACTTAACTGTACTATATTACATAAAACAATATTATACAGATGAAGAGTTTGTTGTTTTTTTTTGCTCGTAAGAGAAAATAATAAATAAAAGTATTAAAACTATATTTCCAACTATAACCTAGTTTGCCATATGTTGATTTTTTGAATTTGCCGCCTTTTTCCAGTCTCATCTTTCGTTAGCCAGACAATAATTACATATATGGTATTAGAAAGATGTAGTACAATTGGCGGCCTTATCACTAAGCAGCGATCTCTGCCAGGCAAAAAAGCGAAATAGGTGGTTCTTAAGGTCTCCCTAAAAGGTTAACATGTAGGTACCACGGGCGAAGTCGGAGCGGACGGCTAGTAATAAATATAACCAAAGTTTTGCATTCATCAAGATCATTATGTCATGAATTTTTGATAATAAATTTCAAAAAATTTACTCGCAACGCAACCAATAACAATCAGAAAATTACAAAAATAATACGTGTACATAATATGTACTGGCAATTAATTGACTAATTGGGCCACATTATAATCCGACCAGAATAAAAGGTATACAGAGAAGAGTGATAGCGAATACAAATTCTTCAACCGCGGTCTCTATGACAAAAAGAGATGGAAAATAAAACATGACACTTTTATCAGATGGTTGCATTACCACAATGTTATTTTGGGAGATTGCGAAACTGTCAAAGTCAAATCTAATGAATGACTCCATCCGTAGTTATTTTGACTAATTTTTGTTTAAGATTTTACTTTATTTCGTTTACTTAATATTGTTGTGATAACATTCTTATGAAAATACATAAAATAGTGAAGTTTTGTTTGTATTGTCCCAGTTTAAGTGTCCAAAATCATGGAAGATATATTTCAGTGGTGCAGGGAAGGAAATGCTTTGCAGGTGCGAGTTTGGCTGGATGATACTGAACATGATATGAATCAGGGGTAAGTTAACATTATGATAAACCCTTATAAATCAATAAATATTGATATAAATGTCCTTGCTATCCATAAAAGGTCAGAAACGTACGCAAACATCGCCCACAATATTACTCAATCCAAGGTGTGCCACTACTGTTTATTTTTTATTTTACCAAAATTATTTTACTTATAATTATTAGTAAATCTTTATTACACATTACTATTTCACATAAAACCGAGTGTGTAATATTTTATTCATTCAAATAATTGTTTTTCAAAGTATTCCCACCTCTATTAAATAATAATTTATTTTTAAAAAGATTTACTTATGGCTTCAGATAGGCTTAATTAATCAGCAGGTGATAAAAGATTAAAGACATTTTAAGAAAATAATAGTAAATGAAATACTATTGAGTGAATCATTAACAACCAATTTTCCTGGAACTTCTGGAAATATAATGGGATATTTTTCCTCTTACTGTACTTATCTAGCTACTGGCAATTTAAACATAACGATTTAATAATGAACCTATGATTTATAAATATATATTTTATATTTATTATTATTATTACACACATATACATTTTTAGATTTCGAGATTGAAAATTAACAATTGTTTTAGCAATCCATTTAGCCTTGCTCTGCATATAAAGTTAACTATTATATAAAATACTAGCTTCCGCCCACGACTTTGTACGTGCATCCCCGTTTTTCCCCGTTCCCACAAGAATTTCGGGAAATCCTTTCCCTTAGCGGATGCCTACGCCCTAACATCTACCTGCATGCCAAATTTCTGCCCGATACGTCCAGTGGTTTGGGCTGTGCGTTGATAGATCACTATGTCAGTCACCTTTGAGTTATATATATATATATAGATTTAGCATCATTTTTATATTCCAGAGATGACCATGGGTTCAGCCCTTTACACTGGGCCTGCAAAGAGGGTCACATCAAAATTGTTGAGATGCTCATGAAACGAGGAGCAAGGATTAATGTCACCAATATGGGTGATGATACTCCGCTGCACCTGGCCGCTGCACATGGGCATAGGCCTATAGTTCAATTGGTAATTGGTTTGTTAATGAATTAAAATAGTAGATTACTGATTAGAATCACTTAGTTGGTGTTTTCTTTTCGGGGCCTTTTTACAACATCCAATATAATGTATATGCTTAAATTCCTATATATGAAAAAAAAACTAAATAAGTAGTAATTTTATTGTACATATTCATGATTCATCGAATTGTGCTTGTAAACTTGAAAGGCTTTGTCAGATAAATAAATAAATAAATAATATTTATTTATTTATAAATAAATAATATTTATTTATTTATAAATAAATAATATTTATTTATTTATTTGTCAGATAGAACACATATTTCGCAGTTTAGAGCACTACCTAGTTAAACTTTGCGGGAGCGATTTGACTTTTTTAAAAAAATAAAATAAAATTAAAATTAAACTTATTTAATTATTAACTATAACAAGTGGACGATTTGGAGTCACAAATGTTAATGCCAGAATTACATGCAATGATACAATCGATACCTTATTGCGAAATAAATGTTTTTCAATAACTGCAACGCTTATGCTAAATTGCAAGAACTCTCCGGTGGTCTTGCTGAGGCCAGCGGAAGGCTATTGCTCAACCTAATACAGAGGGTTGGGGTGGATGCGTAACTCCTCCCTCCTTAAGTGCGAAATTATCGGTTTGTTCATTTTTAATAACTATCCGATGATTTCGCAGACATGTTACATTTAATATCTTATAACGAAGTAAGTAAAGTAAAAATAGAATTACAAGTACAAAGATTAAAAATAGAGACGTATAGCCTAAAGTAGCACTGAATCTAAAATTTCTTTCACTGTTAACCATTTCACTATCACTGAACACTGATTGCTTTAATATCGTTGACATATATTTAACTTCGTCCAAGTTGATGCCTCGCATATTGAGTACGCGTGTACTGGATAATATTGGAGTTCTATTCACAGGTAATTGCGGCAAAACTATAATTTTTGTTGGTTCTACAGGATCATTCTCAGTGATTACTTGGTGAGGGCGAATCGTTATATTCTGGATCTCGATGCTACATGGTTCGTCGATGGTCATTATGTATGTGCCCACGACAGGATATTTGCTGACATCACCATTGCAAATTTGAGTCAGAGTATTTCTGTATTTTGAGAAAAGTATCCAACTTATAGGTGTGATTCTTTGAATTCTCACATTCTCTATATTGATTAGCTGTTGTTCGCAGTGCATTGGGTTTCCTTCAAATTTAAGCAGTTGTTCTATGCAAGTAGTTTCAGGATATGGCGTTTGATTTTGTTCATCGCATAGGAATTGTTCTCCAGCAGCGAGCGATCGGCACGGTTGTACAATCGGTAAGTATTTCATCCCCTTTGCCAACAGGTAAGGATATTTAGGAAAAATGGAAAAGGTTTTACTATCGGATTCACGGTACATAGGTATAGAGTATAATTTGTAATAGTTATAAGTATAATTATCTGTAATTGGAACCTCCATTATGAACGTAATCTGGTTTTGTTTAATATACGATTTAACATTAATAGTTTCTTCTAGTTTTACTAAATTTGCCTCACTCGCTTTTCAGTTTGAGATATAAGAATTAAATGTTGCAACAGTTCAGTAGAATTAATAATACTTTGATGTAATATGGATACTTTACTAAATGCTAGAGCAGTCTCTATTTCTCCTAATTTTATAAAAATAGAACGAAAATTACTAACAAATAAATTTAAAAGGCTTACAACATAAGTAGTATAAACCCAATGATTATCCTTAGATGCGAATTCCTTAATCATAGATTCTACAATTTTTAAACGCTTATCTAATATATTAGAATTTTGATTTAAGACTTCAGTAGAATTGATAAAACTATCGAGCATTTTAGATATTAAGGTAATTTTATTTCTAATGATAGTCTGATCGTTTTCAAGTTTAGCTGTAAGTTTATCGTATCTAATTGCGTCACTATAGTCTAAATTTCCCGTTATAATTTTAATTAAGGAACCCAGAGGGTTGAGGATACCTCTCTTGACGCGTTTGTGTGGAACTAACTGTTCGTATTTCTGAACCGTTATGTCACGAATATATTCAGCGTGATATTTTGCCACTTGAAAATTGTGTAAGTATGAACTATTCTTATTAATTAAACTATCGAATTCACTGTATTTGCTAATAATAAAATTTAAGTCATCATTAATCTTATCTAAATTTAAAACCTTAATTATAGTCCAATAGTCTGTTTGGAGATATGCTTGCCCTTCTTTCACAGGATAAATTCCCAGGTTATGTTGAAGAAGTTGTAGTTGAAGGGCCAGCGCGGACCTCATCACTATCAGCCAACACCACAACGCGGAAGGCGTTTTACATTTTTAATAGGGACCATAGTCTTCCTTTTACCAATCTCTATCGGTATAACGTTAATTGAACCTTGACCTATAACCTTAGCTTTATGGAATCGCGGCTTATCCTTGCCTTTTCGCTTATTAACGTCTTTCGCAAATATAATTTTTCCTGAAGGGAGACTGATTTGATCTTCACCACCTCTCCTATCCTTTACTTTTTGCTTTTCACGTGAAAGGTCGTGAACTTGCATTTCGTTCTTAAACCACGTATATACTAAAATTTGATTTGGTTTCGTATCTATTGCTTCATGTAATATAGGTATACCGGATGATTCTACTATATTAGCTGAATGAACTGTATCCGATTTTGACGTTACAGATGGTGACCTGACTGGGTAGTCACATGTTCTAGGAGAACTTAGCGCCGATAGAGTTTCAGAGTCGGGAATAGATATCGTTTCACTAGAATCGCGTTCTGATATAGTAATTGTACTAGAGTCGTTACGCGCTCTTGGCCTATTGTCTTTATCGCCTATATTAACAACCATAGATTCGTTTTCATTATCGGAATGCGTAGCGTTAACTCTAATTCTAGATAAAGCGTCCGCGTTAAAATTTTGCTTCCCAGTATTAATCATAAATTTGGAATTAGTTTCAGGAATATAAATGTGTGGAAATTTCAGATTTGGATCGCAATTTGATTCTATGATTTTTTCTTTGTAGAGGCTTTCGTTTGAAAATTTTCTTCATCAGACGGAAGCACATTATCGTCTTGAGTATCGTCAGTGGGTGTATAAATCTCATTCGCGTCGTATTCGTAATTCGTATCGTAAGGATTACAGCCATAGTAATAATTGTCATTATGTAAGTCGGTTTCATTCACTCTAAAACCTGGCTGAGTTATATTTTGTGGTCGAGGGGGTGCCGTCCTCATGGAAACGTCAGTAGACTCAAAGCGGTTATTTTGAGGAGGTCTTTGACCGAAATTCTGTGGCGTCATACCAAAAGTTTCAGGAGGCCTATAACCAAATTGTGGGTTTTGATTAAATGTTGGCCTATAACTAAATTGTGGATTTTGATTTAATGTTGGTCTATAACCAAATTGTGGATTTTGATTTAATGAAGGCCTATACCCGAACTGTGGGTTTTTATTAAACGGTGGCTTATAACCAAATTGTGGATTTTTATTAAACGGTTGTTGGGGTGTGAATTTAAAACCAAATTTTTGAGGTACATTTGGTGTCCCAAAATTAAATCTTTGTTGAGGATTTTGTAAAAATTGGGGCACCGTTGTATTATTATGGGTACGATTGCGCGACTGATATTGTTCGTGAAAATTAACTTCTTCTAACACAATTTCTAGAGCCTGTTCTAATGTATTAGGCGATTTTAGTCTAACAATTCGCACCATGCTTTCGGGCAAATTATACAAGAAAACGTTCAGGGCTGTATGATTATAAATCGCAATTTTCGCGCGTTTAATTTCCGTATCTACCGATAAATTAACCTTCGATATTAGTAACGATCTAATATTCTGTATCCTATTACAAAATTCAAGATAACTTTCCCCGGATTTTATTTTACAGGACTCGAGAGAGATTTTTATGCAATCCTCACTACGAGGATCACCAAAATGTTGTTCCAGCAATTCTTTTAGCGCGGGCCAAGTGTTAATATCTTCGCGCTCGGATAATAACGCGGCGGCATCGCCTATTAATCTACTAGTTATTGCATGTAAAACGTAAATATTCTGCTCTTCATGCCCTCTAAATTTATTAATTATATATTCACATTTTCGAAAGAATAGATTCAAAATTCTTTTGTCTCCACCAAAAAGAGGAATAAGCTTTAACATATCACTCGGAATTGTTATTACATTTACGCTTTGGATTTCGCGTTCCATGTTAAATATGTACAGAGTAATTAAAGTTCTGAAGTCTTTAACCAATTACAATAATTTCGAATTATAAAAATCACACACACAGAAATCAATTAAAAACACGATATAATAAAAATTCTTAAAATATAGCACAAAAAAAAATTATATGTTACCAATTACTATAAAAATTAAAACTTGAAATAGTATAAAATCACATATAAAATATAAAAATTATTAATTGAATTACGATCGATTTTGAGATCAATTAAATCAATTAATATTGATATTTCTTTATGCAAAAATCATTTAATTTTCTTATTTAAAACTTTTAATTAAGTTACACTCTATAGTTAATTAGTCTGTGCAGAGTTTTATGCAAGACAATTCTTAGAATTAAATACGATATTTCTTATGTATAAGTTATAACTAATTACTGATTTAATAGAATTTCATATTAAAACCAGATCCGTTATAATGCGAGACGTTCAATCCCAAAATAACAGTTAAAAAAATAGTTAAAAGTCAAAATTACACTCTCGTGAAAAGGATATAGGAATATATCAGAAAGGATGGCAAAAAGTTTTACTCACCAACCGATCGTCGATCCCATTATTCCTCGTCGTGGTCGTTTAACAAATTTATTATTCGGTTCTTTTAGGATAGCACGGCCTTTATAGCAATGTTCTAGGGCTAATTTTGAAGACCTCTAGACATGCAGACCTTATATGGCTATCCTACCGGCTGCGCCAGTTAAACTTTGCGGGAGCGATTTGACTTTTTTAAAAAAATAAAATAAAATTAAAATTAAACTTATTTAATTATTAACTATAACAAGTGGACGATTTGGAGTCACAAATGTTAATGCCAGAATTACATGCAATGATACAATCGATACCTTATTGCGAAATAAATGTTTTTCAATAACTGCAACGCTTATGCTAAATTGCAAGAACTCTCCGGTGGTCTTGCTGAGGCCAGCGGAAGGCTATTGCTCAACCTAATACAGAGGGTTGGGGTGGATGCGTAACTACCTTGATGCTGCACACTGAATTGTTTTTATTATCATTTTTACTGTGTATTGTTACCTCTCGATGGAACTGCACTTTTATAGTTAAGATTTTTTAATAAAGCACACAATTCACTAGTTACACTTTTATTTACTTTCAATTTGTGCTGTATAACACTGTAACATATGGCAAAAAGAGTGATATAGCTCTAACCTGCTCTAAAGTATGCGTTCTATCTAAAAAAGCTAGAAATTTAATATAACACTAGAAATACTTAGGCTAAAATATAACAACAGTTTTCGTTTTAAACTTCTTTATTGTTACTATAAAATAAAAATGTTGTGTGGTTTTATGAAACCACGGTAAAAGTGAAACTGTTCGAACGGTTCCGAACACTGCTTTATACCTACTCGGCAGCCGACCGTCACGCGACATGCGCTACACAGACCAAAAAGTTTGAGACGATGTAATAAAAGTTTCACTTTAAATATGTATAACAAATTAAACTGAATTTTAAATACCTACATTCCAGCTTTTACAAAACCGTGTGGACGTCAACTTCACAAACGAACACGGCAACTCGCCGCTGCACTATGCCTGTTTCTGGGGCTACAGTGCGATCGCAGAGGATTTGGTGCTTGCTGGGGCACTCGTCTCACTGGCTAATAAGGATGGTGATACACCATTGGATAAGAATAAGGGACAATTGGTGCAGAGGTAAGGTTGTGTGTGAAAGTACTTTAAAAAAAAATTGGTTGTTTGTAAAATAGGTTTACGATCGAAATGTTTACGTGATAACGTCTTATTGGTGGCAGCACTCGAGATGCGACGGGAGATCGGTCCGTCTCTCTCTCGTTATACCTGCGATCGCGCTCGTGAGGTTTTGGTGTGACACAAGTTTCTGAACATGTCACCCGACTAAAACGATTTTAAAAACGTTATCACGTTAAAAATAAGTAAGTGTTTAGAGTATAAAGGCTTTATTATTATCAAAGTGTTTAGAGTAGGAATTAGAGCTGATTAAAGGTCTTGTATTGATTCAAAGCTATTTCTGTTTGTGAATTAAAGCGGCATTATAAACTGACCAAATGATTCTTCATTCGGTCTATATAAAAAAATGTTATAATGACTTTTTTTTTATTCTAAAAGGACGTTGGAATATGTATTCATTCATGTATTATGTTTGTGCTTTAAAAAACATAATAATACATGAATGAATATAATTTTTTTATTAGTTTTTCATTTTACGTAAAGAAAAGAGCGTGTGCGTGCCGGGCACACGTGTCAGAAGCGAAACTTCTTTTCCAAGGTTCAAAGATACCAAAATCGTCGCCTTACACCATCACGTGATGGTATGGCCGTGCCGCGACCTTGAAATTTTACTCTCAACTCGTCTAAAAAAGTTTCAGATCTAAAATACAAAATACATTACTTAATTGAGCTATTGTAACTGAATATGTACCTAAAATATCCAATACTCATTCACAATGATACAAATATCTTAACTCAATTTTTATAGACTCCATGAGCTAGCAGTCAACCAAGGGCAGGACCTAAAGAAGATTCAATTCAAGGATCAATCGTGGCTCGGTCTTAAGACAAGAAGCAGGGACGCAACATTATCTCGTCATAAGGGAATCAATATCAACGAGTTGGCTTTGCACACTCGTATTGCTGTTACGCCATCTGGTGAGACAATTTTTTGCTGTCTGTTCAAAATTTTTGTGGTCATATTTATAAAGTTATTGTTTGCATGTTGCAATTGTAATTTTACATGTACATTCATATAAAATTCGTATTTTTATATCATCAGTGACGCGTCTGCTCGGTTGCTCCTTATACAATAAAAAAAAAACAATCCAATCTTAAATAGAATCAAATTTGTAGCATTTTTGCAGCTTTTTCTGTTGATGTTGTAATTTTTGTTCTTTGAAGTCGACATAATTTTTTTAATAATTGTTTCCAGATTTACGGCATATTTAGGTTTTTTATTTTTATGTCACATAATAATATCTATAGTATTACTTATATTATCTGTGTTAATATAATATAACCTTTTTTTTAATTAGGTGAAACATGGCGCGGTCGTTGGCAGAAGAATGATATAGTAGCGAAAATTGTGGCCGTTCGTGAATGCACGCCAAGAATACAGAGAGATTTCAACGAGGAGTTCCCGAAATTGAGGATTTTCTCACATCCCAACATTTTGCCTGTGGTAAGAAAGAAATATTTAATTTCTATAATTATTGAGTTTGTTAGAAATTGACAAAAAAATAGTTAACAACATATTGGTCCATGGTTAAGAATCACAAGCTTATTATGTTGGACAGGATGTTTATAAAATTAATAATTCAGATCCTGTTACAGATGTTGTTTTTGTAAGCATGAAATGAAGTTAATTTTTACTGTAATCTGGTTCTAGGGTATTTATTGTGTCGTAAAAATTGTATTATCGCAATAATTGTCATTAATTGCTTTTTTTTACGTGGAATATCGAAACCATGTTAATTTTAAAATTTCACACATTACTCAATATTTAGTGTTGCTGTGGTAGGTGGTAAATGTTAAAAATATGTACCTAATGACTTTTCAAAAGTGCTTCTAGAAGAAGTCTAATTGAATAAATAAATGTTTGAGTTTGAGTTTTGAGTTTGAGCTGTGTATCCACCATCTCTAGCAATGATATTGTAATATATGTCATGGGGTTCTCTCTGCTCACTCCTGCATGGTGGCGCGTAGTAGCTGACACTATATACTGAACTAGGTTTCCGCCCGCGGCTTCGCCCGCGCAGTCAAAGAAAAACCAGCATAGTTCCCGTACCCGTGGGATTTCCGGGATTGCGTCATTTTCCCGGGATAAAAAGTAGCCTATGTCCTTTCTCGGGTATCAAAATATCTCCATACCAAATTTCATGAAAATTGGTTCAGTAGTTTAGGCGTGATTGAGTAACAGACAGACAGACAGAGTTACTTTCGCATTTATAATATTAGTATGGATTTTGCGTTTTTCTCCCAATTGCCTCTTTTTTTGAAGGATGCTATATGGTCATATGCTTGTTTCTAGGTGGGTTGCTGTGTATCCCCACCATCTCTAGTGGTGATATCGCAATACATGTCGTGGGGATCTCTATACTCGTTACTCCATGGGGGTGCGGAAGGGCGCGTAGTAGAGTCCACATTAAAATCGATCTTGGAATACTTCTATGTCATGTCATATTATTAAGCTATTGCATAGCTTCTATCGCGGGCCTAGAGCGCGGGGACCGAATCGAGAAATTCCGTAACGAAAAAACCTCACGCTCCCCACGGGGACGGGCGCGGAGGTGTGGCTTGAAGGCATAGCATGCAATAGCTTTACCGCGGCAGTCCCCGAGTGACACACGTATTATTTTTATGTCAAATCCTTGTTTTTGAATGTTGTATCCTTGTTTCTAGGTGGGTTGCTGCGTATCCCCACCATCTCTAGTGGTGATATCGCAATACATGTCGTGGGGATCTCTCTACTCGTTACTCCACGGGGGTGCGGGGGGGCGAGTGGTTGTGGATGCAGCAGCAGCACTCCGTCTCGCAAGAGATGTTGCCGCGGGTATGGCGTATTTGCATTCGTTGCAAAGGGACCGTGTACTGCCGACGTATCATCTGAATAGCAAGCATGTTATGGTGAGTACGAATTTTATTAATTTTGCGGTAAAGGTATTCTTTCTCAAAATTAAAAGCCATAAGAAGTGCTTTTTTCTATAATTTACTGTCTTAAATTTATTTTTTTTGTGTTAGTACCGAATTTTGCCACTTTATTTTAATTGCATGTCTTTCATTTATTCGTCTTGTGTAGGTAGTTCATTTTTTACGTAATATTTTTGTATGCCATGTCATTTTTCACAACACAAAAATTTTACATAAAAAAACACTTTTTTTCTTCAAAAATAAAAAAAACATATAATTTTAAGATCGACGAGGACCTAACAGCTCGCATAAACATGGCGGACTCCAAATTCTCGTTCCAAGAGCGTGGTCGTATATATGCCCCCGGCTGGATGTCCCCCGAAGCCCTAACGAAGCCCTGCTCCAAGCGGAACTGGGAGGCGGCGGATATGTGGAGCTTTGCGGTGCTGCTGTGGGAACTGGCTACTAGAGAGGTGGGTATTTATTTATTTTATTTATTTGTCTTGTTAAATAAAGGATTTTTTATTACTTACTAGCGGTCCGCCCCGGCTTCGTCCGTGGTACATGTTTACGTTTTCTCTACATAAGAACCATCCTCGTACTTCAAGGAATATAATAAAAAAAGAATTATCGAAATCGGTTCAGCCGTTCTCGAGTTATGCGCTTACCAACACATTTTGCGATTCATTTTTATATATAAGAAGATTAAGGGCCGATTTTTCAATGCTTGGATAAAACTTATCCGTCCAATAAAGTATTACACGATAATATTAAAATGTCACGTAAACTTTCAAATACGGACAATTAGAATACGTTTTTAAAATGGTAGTTTTATACATTACTAGCTTACCGCCCGCGGCTTCGCCCGCTTGTCTAAAACCTAATAAATTATATACTAAAACCTTCCTCTTGAATCACTCTATCTATTAAAAAAAACCGCATCAAAATCCGTTGCGTAGTTTTAAAGATTTAAGCATACAAAGGGACATAGGGACAGAGAAAGCGACTTTGTTTTATACTATGTAGTGATTCGATGAATAAGTTTTATCCGAGGATTGAAAAATCAGCCCTTACTGTCTTAAATTTATTTTTTTGTGTTTGTACCGAATTTTGCCACTTAATTTTGATTGCATGTCTTTCATTAATTCGTCTTGTGTAGGCAGTTCATTTATTTATATAATATACGTAATATTTTTGTATGCCATGTCATTTATCTTGTGTTTGGTTGCCTGGAAGAGATGGCTACTAAAGCCATAAGGCCGCCATTTGTGCATGTCTCTATTCTGTATATGTATGTCTTTTTCCTGTTTGTAATGGTGTACAATAAAGCGTTTTCATTCATTCATTCATTTTCACGACAAAAATTTTACATGATAAAACATTTTTTCTCCCAAAAAAAAAAAATATTTCCAGATCGACGAGGACCTAACAGCTCGCATAAACATGGCGGATTCCAAATTCTCGTTCCAAGAGCGCGGTCGTATATATGCCCCGGGCTGGATGTCCCCCGAAGCCCTAACGAAGCCCTGCTCCAAGCGGAACTGGGAGGCGGCTGATATGTGGAGCTTTGCGGTTCTGCTGTGGGAACTGGCTACTAGAGAGGTGGGTATTTATTTATTTAGACATACCAATAAATAATAATAATAAATATTTTGGGACAATTTTCACACACGGCACGATCTGATCCCATACTAAGCTTTCGTTTGTGTTATGGAAACCAGATGGCTGATAAACATACATATATAATTTTAAATAAATACTTATATAGATAATTAACACCCAGACACAGCGCAAACATCTATGTTCATCACACAAATATTTGCCCCGGGTGGGAATCGAACCCACTACCTCTGGCTTGGAAGGCAGGGCCACTACCAACCAAGCCAACCGGTCAGTCAAATATAGTCAATAGTTTATAGTGTACACATTCCACGCAAAATAGGCGCTTGACGTCGAGTTGCGGAGAAATGCCCGTATATTATTAGTGTACACATTCATGTGTACATGTTTGTATAGAGTATAGACTATAGATGATGCGATTCTATTGTTTATGGACGTGCAGAGAAGTGCGTGTAGACTGTAGACTAAAGAGGACTCGTGTTATTCTATTGTTTATGGTGGTGTAGTAGTGCTCAGGTGCACCAGAACAGTCAGAAACAGAAGTAAAACAAAAATATACAAAGACCGTTCTGTAGAATCACTCTATCTATTTGAAAAAAAAAAACAACAAAATTCTGTAGTGTAATTTAAAGATTAGCACACAGAAATGACAGAAAGCGACTTCTTTACTATGTAGTGATATTAAAACATTTTAAATTTAATTTTAATCTTTTACACAATCCTAGGTTCCATTCGCTGACCTATCTCCAATGGAATGCGGCATGAAAATAGCCCTTGAAGGGCTCAGAGTTACCATCCCACCGGGCATTTCGCCTCACATCTCGAAATTGATCAAAATCTGTATGAACGAAGATCCCGGCAAACGACCATCTTTCGAAATGATCTTACCGATTTTGGAGAAAATGAAACGTTAATCTGGCAACGATGTCAGTCTTAGGGCCGATTTTTCAATGCTTGTTTAAAACTTATACATCCAATAAAGTATTACACGATAATATTAAAATGTCACGTAAACTGTCAAATACGGGCAATTAGAATACGTATTTAAAATGGTTGTTTTATACATTATTCGACGAATAAGTTTTAACCAAGCATTGAAAAATCAGCCCTTAAAGTGTCTATACGAAATTGGCGCAAATCGTTCGGGCAAGTATAATTCTTTTAGATAATAGTGTTAATTTTTCAATGACCTAGTACATTTTGTATACAAGTCCTATTCTTATGAATATAAAAAAAAAAAAGAAAAATATAGTTTTTCATAAAAGAGATTATGATAAGTGGTCATTGAAAAATCAATTCTAGTAAATGGAGAAAATGTATTAATGCAGTTGCCATATAAATTAAGCTATTTATTCAATACAAGTTTTGTTTTCAAGATAAATGATTTGGTACAAATATCGTTCACTTTTCTTTATATAAGTACAATAATGCACATGAGTCTGAGTCATGTTTTTTCACCTAAATCGGACTTTCGAACGACAATATTTTTATTATTTTATATTAATTAATGCTCGATTTGCTAATTCTCCTCGTTTCTTATACAATATATTATTAAGCAATTTATGTATAACAATCCAATGAGGGCCATAAATAGAATTATTACGTATTTATATAATTTTAAATACGAAACTTATTAAAAGATGTATCATGATAATATATATAAAATTTATATTATAAATTCATTTTTGATTTTTTGGTCATAATGGTCATAAAAATTTTCTTATAAACTCTCTTAGGATTCTATAAACTTAACAGGTCATTGTTTCACATATTTTATACTAAAAAGATTTTTTTATTATTAGATCTGTGTATCTTTGTGTTTTAATTATTGTAACTGCCAGTATTTAATATGTTGTTAGATTAAGGTTGTGTAATTTAACTTATGAAATTGTATGTTTTTTTTATTCTTATCTTTTTCTACAAAATGGTGCTAGACAGCCCTTGAAAATGAATAGACATGAAATTAGATCTATTTCCACAAATTACAATTATTTTTATTCATTGTGTTGTTTTGTCTAAATAATTAAAAGAGGAACAAAGTGCAATTTACAAACTTATGAACCTCCCGGTAGAATAAGATTAACATTTAAAATATTAAAAAATAGTGAGTCATATTCAAAAAAGTTGTACCTTGTCTCTTATTATGCTGTCCGTAAGGAACAAACCCGCCATAAACCTGTTTTTTTTTTCACTTTTGATATTTTTCAATTTCATATAGCTTACTTATTGTTATTGTTTATATAATTAATAATCAATAGCATTTGTTCCTAACAAATAATAAGAGAAATCATCATTTTATTTTGTCATTACCCAATCCATTCCATATATATTTTTAGTGTCCTCCTGTACACACAATTTATAAAACAGCAATTTTGGATTGATTCTCGTATTTATATTCACATTGTAAAGAGGGCACATAAATAATTAGAGTATACAGTATGTTTCAGTGAATAGCATTATAATTACAATTAAATTATAGTAATAAAAATGATTAAAAACATTTTGTCATTAAAAGTGTACACCATTTACTGACATTTATTACTGAGGCGGTTTCTCCTAGCAGCAATTAGTAGTTCAATGGCAGATTTTGTAAATATCAGATGGAAACACCGATCCATTTCATAGACAACCTAGAAGTTGGCTGTCATTTTGTTTTCTTGTTACAAATGTTGTTCCAAGTTCCAAGACTGTGCGGAGTAAAAAATATAATACCATTTCGTAACGCAGTTTGAAGGACTAAATGTGAGTATAAAAAACTGATTATCAGTGTTTAGCTCTAAGAAACTAGACATTTTAAGGCAGTAAACTGTGAAAATGAATAACCTTAATACGCGAGACATTTTTACAATTTTTAGGTTGTGTTACACCAATTTACTGACAACCATTTCATGACTTTAGTGACGTCAAGCTCTAAGGCTGCATTTTCACTGGTGTGGAAGTTATCAATTCAAGAAGAGTATGGGATAATGTAGGCATTTTGCTATATTTATATAACAATAGTTTATATTAAATTCTAAACACGTGTGCCAACTTTCATATATGAATGAGTATATTTATGTGTTTGTGCAAATATTTTTCAGAAATTTGAAACTAAATTGAAACAATTTTTTTTTTATGGATTTAGTTAGGGAACAGTGCATTAAAATCGGTTCAAAAGTTTCAGATAATATGAACTATTAAACCAAAAAACTACGTAATAATAAGGAAATTGTTAAATATCTTCCTGAACCTTTGAGAAATGGCGATAATTATATATTTGCCAATGATATTGATATAAGAGAAGCGTAATGTCCAACACACTAGTAAAATAACACGTGTTGTAATTGTTTATTTTTTTTTCATTTTTAATTATTAATAAAGTAAATAAATTAAATTTTTTATGTGCTTAATTACCTCTTCCTTATTATTTTAGAAGGTCGAATCGAAAGTTTTTCATATTTTCTTTACCAGAGGTTTTATATTTTTGTTTTATTATATTATTATAAGAACATGAATGCCAAAAGTCAGTGCAAAATAGGTTAGGCTAGAGTTAAATAGGCTATTCATTTATTGATGGTCCAGAAATGTCACTGTTGAGTATGCATCTTTACATTTACCATTTCATGACATTTCGTGACAATACCATTTACTAACCATTTCTTGACGTACAACTTTTTTGAATATGACTCTAGTGTAAAAATATATAATTTACTTTGGAGGTTATTGTTGTGTACTAATAATATGTTATAAACTATTAAATATGTTATAAATACGAAATAATACGATGTAAAAGAGAAAAAGTATGTAACAGAATAAATTTATTATTTTTCTAAATTATTAATCTATGCCAATAAGCAATGTGCCTTGAAATGTAATACATGAATAAACGCTTTAAATGTGTATTGCTTTGATACATAAATATATAATAACATAGTAATTACAACGTAGGTTATAAGAATTATTTTTATGTAATATTGTAATTTAAAAAAATTAAATAAACTAACTTTTTTATAAACTGGACTTCTTTATTTATCACCTTCACTCCAAAATTGTTCCCTTTTCCCTTTACAAACCTACAGTTGCACTCTTCTGTCCTATGTAAAACATTTTAAGAGTTCTTTATAACTTAGCTTATTATTGTAAAGCTGAAGAGCTTTGTAATTTGATTGAACCACGCTAATCTTATCCACTACTAGTCTGATTCAAAAATTTCTTAGGTACCTAGTCAAGAGGCACAACAACATAAAATATTTGCAAAAATATTTTGAGAGCAGACGATGTGTAAATCAGGACGTTGAAAGAAATTTATACTATAATACAAGTTAAGAGATTTTTTGTTGTGTTAAACACGTAAATCTCAAGAACTACTGCACCGATTTCTAAAATTATTTCAACGTTGGTATTATACATGATCCCTGAGTGCTATAGACTGTATGAGAATACCTATATAATATAGTTTTGTATCAATAAAAGTGCTATGATATAATGTCATAATTAGTATGAAAACCACTGTCGCGGTCGGTAAAACAGAGCAATAAGGTAGGTAACGAAACTAGTAAGGGGAGCTTCCCATACTAGTGACAAGCGGGCCACGCCCAATTCACACTTCGATTTGTTTCACTTATTTTTACTGTGTTTTTACGTGGTTTTTTACTCTTCTGTGATATATAGACCGTACCTTTTTCAAAATGGCAATTTATTATCAATTATGTCAGTGACTGCTCACTGCTGACAGCTAATGTAAATTGTAAGTTGTAACAAAATACCTGTCACTTGAGAGGAGATCTGTCAATTGTCATTAATGTTAAAATTTTAAATTTTTTGGTGAGATATGAGATAAAGAATCAACACTGATTTTGTTTATTTACTTTATTTTTCGTTATTGTTATATTTGTGGCAAAAGCAAAAACGAAGTTATTCAAAACTGATCAAAGGAATTATTAAGATGCTGAAATTGCATTATTAATCAAATAAAACCGGCGACAAATTAATTAATGATTATAACATGGATAACACCAGTGATTCGAACTTCTTGCCTAAAATAACAGATGTAGAATGGAAACTCGAAGTGTTGACGAACACACCAGGCGTGGGTTCGGATAATTTATTATACACGATCGTACTTAAAACCGACAAAGAAGATATTCGATTTACATGTGGAACGCAGCAGATCCAGGATTTGGTTTACAAACTAAAAGATCTTGTAAGACATTGCGAAAAGGTAAAAACAGAATTTTCTTGAAAACAGTGCAAGATATACTCATAGATTAAGAATGAAACCATTCCAATACAAGTTCCTTGTATTTACTTTTGTAACATTTACTATAGATAATAAGTATTGTATTTTTGTATGTGAATAATAATTTATAAATATTTAATAAAATGTGAGAGTAAAAAGAATTATTCATTTCATTTTTTTCCATTTTCAATGCAACTACAAATAAGTAGTTATAATGATGTTATACAATTTACCTTGCATATGGGAAGGCTAAATAATTTAAACAAATCAGTTTACCTATGTAGAGTTAAAAAATTACGAAATATATTTTGCATGGTGCTCTGGGAGAGGCTTATGTCCAGTGGACAGGAATATGCTGATATAATGTGATGGTCTTTACTAATATTATAAAGCTGAAGAGTTTGTTTGTTTGAAAGTGCTAATCTCAGAAACTACTGGTCCTATTTGGAAAATTCTTTCGGTGTTAGATAGCCCATTTATCGTGGAAGGCTATAGGCTATATATCATCACACTAAGACCAACAGGAGTGGAGCACTGCGGGTAAAACTGTGGAGTACAGCTAGTTAAAGATAAATTGAGAAATCTTTGCATGTACAAGATTTCTCAATTTATCTTTCTACCATCATATTACATAATTAATAGTTAACACCATGAAGAACAATCATTTGCATGATTTTTTTAATTTAAGTAAGTATATGATTTTTTCACAAATACATGATATTGTGAGTGATGAGGATAGATGTAGGCAATAAATAAAAAACTCCATGTTCAAAATAACTTTATTCCAAATAATCAGTGAGACAATCATTGACAAAAAAAAACCTCTTTATAAATCACAATCACAGATCAACTAAGAGAACTACAGAGTAAGAAAGCTGCACTTAACTCATAAATAACATGCAACTACAATTTTCGTAAAATTATCTTAAAATATCACAATATAACATCTACTCTACGGTTCTACAATGAACAATTTTTATTTGATATCAGACTTAGACCTTTAAACTCACTTAAGGTAAATTGTGGCAAAGTATTTATTATAAGAGAAATATGGACAGAAGTACAGATGTTTGGTTAGGCCTGGCATACCGCATAATCAGAATACAACCAGTTATAGTAAGAAATCTTAACCCTGATATTAGTCTTAACCTAACTAAATATAGAGATGTTTGCTCCAGCAAAATTATTCTAAAAATCAGAGTCGAAAATCAGTCAAAACTGCATTTATAACCAATCCAAGGTAGCATAAGAAAGCATAAAAAATTATTAGTAATAATAACTGGAAAAAATCACTTGAATGGATTTCAGTGGATATCTATAGTCAATCTGAATAGTTGAACAGTATAGATAATATTATTTGTTAGAAAAATAGTCTTACACATGTACTTTTACTATTTTAGAAATCTAAATACTTATGTATGAAATCACTACTTATTTTATTGCATTGAACAGTCAAATATAATATGCAAAAGAGATCATAATTTTATGAGTTTTAGAATTTTCTTTATTTCATATTATTACCTAGGTATATGAAACTCTTTACTATTTTTTTTGCTATGCACACTTGCAACATTTATTTTACATAAAATTATGAGTGATGGCAATTCTAAATTTTCTAAGTACATAACATCTGCAAATAATCCAAATATGTAATTTTACTTATAAATATAAATTCCACAATAAACACAAATCAAATACATAGCCTATTAATAAAAACACTAAGAACTAAGCCACACTAAATAGTCATGAATTTAAATATCACAAAGAAATTAAAGCATCTACGATTATTTGCGTTAATAAACAAGAATAGTATATTGTTTTTAAATAATAATTATAATCTTTTCGTAACTGCCACCTTTAACTTGACTTAATTGATATAATCTGCAAAGATAACCTTGCTTGCTGCTTTGTGTTGTCTACATTTAGTTTTTTTAAATAACTATTGATTATTAGGTACATACCTAATCAATAATCATTCTAAGCCATTGAGATAATATTAATAATATTAATATTAATAAGGGCGTAGGGATGTGACGACCCCATCGCCCACGGTTGGAATATCTATTGTCTACGTGACAATAGATATTCCACCCGTGCAATCAGTCAACCCGCAGGACACCTTGTGGCGGGGTGTCGGGGAGTAGCGACCCCGCGGGAACCGAGTGCTCCCGGGGGAGGCCCCTGTCTTCATCTCCGGCTCGCCTTCACCGGCCGGTCGGAGTGAAGCCTGACGAGGACAGGACCCCCACCTCTGGCTTGCCTTAACCGGCCGGCCAGAGTGGAGTCGCGAGAGCTTTTAGCTCGAAGGGTGGATGCGAAGCGTAAGTGGCGAGTGGGCACGTGATGCTGGACCCTCAGGGAGCGCGTGATCGTAGTTTAAAGTCCAGGGACGCCTCTCCACCCTTAGCTGCTCACAATATGTTGCCCCCTTGTCGCACTATTGCAGCGACTTATTTCGGGGGCCCATACAGTGAGAGGGCGAGTCACCACCTGCCAACATATTTTTACTTTCTTTTAGTAGAAAGGCAGGTGCCATAGTTTCCCATAGTCCCCAATACCAGTCCATTTAGCATCCCAATCCATAGCCCAGTTATTAGATTTCCATACCCTGCAATAGTCCTACATCGGCCGTGGACTGCCCAGGGCTGTATCTCTATAGTGCAGTCATGGGCAGGCTGCGGCTGGTGTCCCATAACACAGTAAAATTCTCGAAAGGGCCTCTGCGTGTTGGATCCGTGTCCCCACGTAAGCCTTCCAAAGATCCGGGTACCGTCCTTCTGGTGGTACCCGAGTATTATGGAACAGAGAAACATATTAATATTAATAATAGTATTATCTCAATGTTCTAAGCTATTGTTATTTTTCAGTTTTCCAACTCAGTTCAACGAAATTTTAGTAATTGTGTATTGTTATGTAAATTATTTATGTAGTGGTATATTTATCAGACAATTTTTTGTATTTGTAACATTTTTATTCTAAGAAATACTGGCGCGGTTTAACAAATTTTAAGAAGTAAATTAATTGCACATCAGTTATAAATTTGTGATAGGTTCACGATATAAAGCTTAAAATACAATTTAAATATACAGAATTCGCAATTACCATAAATGTTATACAAAGGCCTTAAATTATTATTAACATTTAAAACTGCCTCTTTGAATATAATATAAGACCAAAAATGAACACATTTTATAGCATTGTGATGTTTTTAATTCTACATCAATGTTGTTACACACATTATTAATACTATGATTATTAGTTATGATTAAGTCATGGGTTACGCTTACATTTTAACTTCAATA
Organism: Colias philodice; assembly: GCF_061535455.1. NCBI lineage: Eukaryota > Metazoa > Arthropoda > Insecta > Lepidoptera > Pieridae > Colias > Colias philodice. The sequence goes on from NC_143097.1 coordinate 9,642,178, forward strand.
ATATAACTCCATGTGATCATTTCATTGACCCTTGTGATGTTTTTCTAACACCTAATATGAATTTTTTGCAAATATTTGCTCATTTTATGATGACAAAATGTGACTAAATTATCTGTTTACAATATTATTATATTAAACATATTTTTTTCTCGTTTTAGCTTAAAATCCTAGAAGATTAGGGTAACATTATTTAATAAACTATTGATAATCAACTAAAATATTCCATCCATTGGTGACGTCATTGCAATGATGTATTCCCGACTTTTCCCGCCCTGGTTCTAATTCCATATTCAAACCGTCATAAACTTTTTAAATTAGTTGCCATTTCATTATTTATTTTTCGATCGCTATTCTCTTTCACTGGTGTTTTATTTTTGAAGTGAAAACTTCTTTAGCGGTGTTGAGCACTTTTTCTGTAATGGGTATAAAATGTTAAACTCGCGTCAGGACACGTGACCTGATCGAAAAAGCGTGACGGATACCATTCCAAAATATCAAACATGCTCAACGTTAATAATCAAGTTTTCACTTCTGCAGGCACTCCCGGAGTGCAACCCGTCTTTTTTTATCTGGTAATATTTAAAGCGAGAAGAATTTGAGGAAGGCCGCTGGCGGTACGGTTTGCGGGGGAAGTGGCCCGCCAGCTTCTTTCAGGCGTTCGCGATATTCTGGACACTGAGATAGAAAATGTTAGAATTGTAATACTTTTTTTAAATAGCTTATTTAATAAATGATTGGTAATTGGTTAGGCCAAACAATGTTCCCTCCATTGAAAACTTTCCTTTTTAATGTAAATCTGAATTTCCTGTAATGGTATAGGAACTTATCAAGTAAAAATAAATGGGCATTGGGCACTTAAAGTATGAGTTGTAAAATAAATGTCGTTAAAAGATTTGTAAACCCAGCACTAAGCAGATCTCATTATTATAAAACTAATACTTTTTGATAATGCGATAAAATATATACCTGATCAGCTATACAAGGGTGTCCTAAAGATCGCCAAAACAGGCATTTGCAGTGACGGCACAGGGACAGTGTCTCCGCGTACTGTGCGTCTTCGCGTAAGCCGTATAGCCTGTAGGTAAATAAAAATATATTTTAGTGCAACATTAGTGTACATAATTTTAAAATTTAATTCACACTCAAAATAGTGTGCTATACATGTTGTTACTAATTATAACTAATTTATCTTTATCTATACTAATATTATAAAGAGGTAAGGTTTGTAATATGTATGCATGTATGGTTTTCACGCATAAACTACTGGACTGATTTCAATGAAATTTAGCACACTTAATAGAGGGTAACTTGGATTAACACATAGGCTAGGTTTTATCCCACGGGAACGGGAGATACGCAGGTTTTTCTTTGAAAACGCGGGCGAAGCCGTGGGCGGAAAGCTAGTACATACTACGTAAAATATAAATGGTACCTACAATATAATACGGCAGTACTAAGGAATAGAAAATATTAAATAATCCCATTTAAAAATAAGTCATTGTTCATGCAAAATGCAGTGTTGCCATACACGCACGATGGTGTAATAATGATTGACATTGACAGATAAAATACGTTAATTGAAATGAAATTTTCACGTTCCGCTCCAATGAAGCGCGGTCGAATGCCTTTAAAATTACTATATTAATTTTCGATGAAATTAAATGAATTTATTTAAATTGGTCGTTTTTATCCTTTCTATTTCCATTTGTTACACGATGATAATACATATATAAATTCAAACTTTAATTAAATAACTAGCAATTAGTTTGAATATAGGAGCTTTTATTTAAGTGCGATTAAAAAAAACTTTTACTGTTAACTACTAACAACAAATTGTTAACACATTGGACACAATCTATATGATATTAAAAAATAAAAGCTTGTCGCAAGATTAAAAATTTTTGTAGATAAAATTATTGGCATCAAATCTCGACTTCTATTTTATCGATGGTTCTTAAAAAATACTCACTTTCTAAGCTGATGGAAGAGCTTCTTCCAATCATTATCATCTGTTTTTGGAACCGATTCGATCTGCTGTGACGTGAAATGGAAGTTGACTAGTTCGCGCCACACGCGTTGTTCAGAACAGAGTGACGCCATCACTGACCAGGCTGATGATGCTGACTGGAAAAAAAAACGTTTTTTTTTACGTTTCAAATTAAAAAAAAAGTGGCTGTTTAAAGAATTGATAAAATATTAAGGCCTGTAGGTAGTAATGTGTCTCTAGAGTCTAGGTTATCCAAATATTTAAGATTCGCTATATAGTTTCGTGTATTCGTTCGTAATTGTATTTTTCGTTTGTAGTAATAGAATAAGTAATTACTAAGGACAAACAAAAGCTATTCTTTATACAATTACATAATATAATCATTTATTTTATTAAATACAAAAAAAAAAAACAAAAGTAGAGAATGATGAAAATTTTTTCACAATTTTTTTTAATAAAGTTTAACGACAATATTTCTTGCAAATAAATAATTATTGTATACAACTTACATCCAAATCCCTGTGGTCAGCTATCCTTAACAATATCTCCCTGATGCATTCTTCAGGGAGATCATGCAGTTTCGGCACTACTTCTGGACCAGGCTAAAACAATTGAGTTAAGATTAACATCACTACATAGTACATATAAAACAAAGTCGCTTTCTCTGTCCCTATGTCCCTTTGTAGCATACAAGGGACATAAATCTTTAAAACTACTCAACGGATTTTGATGCGGTTTTTTTTAATAGATAGAGTGATTCAAGAGGAAGGTTTTAGTATATAATTTCTTAGGTTTTAGATAAAGCGGGCGAAGCCGCGGGCGGTAAGCTAGTTAGATATAAAGGCATTCATTATTTATGTTTGTCATAATTAAGACTTTTTTAATGATGATAGGGAAGCGCTTGACACAATCTCGCCTGATGATAAGCCGAGATGTGGTATGCTATGCAGTATGCTCTCAGTAATCCGATTAATCCTGGCTATTAATGGCCAAGTACAGGCCAAGTCAATTTTTTTTCTCTAATTTTTCACTCACCTCTTGTATAAATCATGCAGATGCTAACAGAAATCCTATTTATCGTAGCAATCAATAGCCAAGTATTGGCCAAATTACATTTTGACCTATTTTTATCGATAAATCCGACAACACCGCTTTTCCTAACACGAAAACTTATCCTTATTCTTCTTAATTTCACTTACCTCCTGTATCCGAATGCTCTCAGCGATTCTATTAATCCTGGCTATCGCATGGTCATGGTTCCCAACACCACAACGAATGTTATCTACCTACCTCCTGTATCCGAATGTTCTCAGCGATTCTATTAATCCTGGCTATCGCATGGTCATGGTGTCCCCAGAGCGCGCGGGAGCCCAGTGGTCGGCCCCAACACGCGCGTCTTTCCGCTTCCCGTATCGCTGTCAGACCTACTACTAGAGCCCGTAATGCGTTCAGATTTTGCTTCGATGTTGCAACTGTAAAAAATAACCTTCCTTATTGAAATCGGTAAAATAATACTGAGTTGAAGTGTATAGGGTACCAGAATTATGAATGACATATGATTTAGTTTTTAAGTTTTAGCTGTAATTATCAGGAATAATATTATGAGTAGTATCTATTATTTAAACAACATTAAGTCTGTATTTTCAAGTGTTTGAGTTGAGTTTGAGTTTGAGTGAGTCTTCCCGTGACCACGCTCGCTGAAAGGTGTTCGAAACGTCGGGAAAATAATATGTATAATGAATAAATCGCGTTTAAAATCCGTTAAAAAGTCTTTAATTTTCTTAATATTAACTTATTAAGTCTGGATCAGCTATGTATGTATGCTATTAGTACCTCCATTTTTGAATCGTTTGATCACTCACCTTGATCAGCAAGTTGTTCAAGCATAGACAAGAGGAGTTTCTGCGCGGCACCTGGCAGGTGCGTTAGTCTCTGGCCGCACAGCAGCAGTTCCAAAAGAGCGCAGATGTAGTTGAACCGCCGAACGTCACGGACGGCGGATGAGAAGTCCAGGCGACGGACTGCTTCTGATAGGCCGTTGAAACCAGCTATCTAAAAATTTAAGTGAAAGATTGCCAGTAACAAAAAAAATCGTACCACACACACAATTCTGATATTTATTAGAGGAATGTTACACTATATTATCAAACTTTTGAAAATTGAAATTATATACCTATGTCTAGAATTAATCGGTATCAAGATATTTATAGTGTTATAAAGTACAAGAACATTCATCACTATTGATATTCGTTTTCGTAGTATAGCTAGAGAAGAAGCTAAGCCACATTACCAAGTAATTATAAATTATTAAAACTAACAATAGATATAAGTACCTACCTATATGCAAAATAAATAAAGGACTGCAATTACCTCTCTTGTGCATTTGATTGTGATGTGACAATGAGGAGGAACTCTTGCGACGACATCATCTGTACTTTTGTCACCTTCGCCATCTTCGCTCCTGAAACAAAAGAAGTAAATATGACGTAAACTGTGATTTTTTTAAACAAAAATATTTTCAAAACAATAAAGTCAATCAGCCAAGTCATTAAGTTTCGATTCTTGTTGCCACCTCATCGTTGTATTTGGACTACGCGATATGTGTTTTAACAATGTTAAGGTAATAGTATCCTGCATCAGAAAATAGAAATCGCATAAAATCGCTATGTAATTAATCCTAAGATCCTTATTAGTAGCCAAAAGGAAGTTATAACTTGAAAATTACATATTATTTGGAAATGAAAGACAGAACAAGAGCAGTGTTAAAATTATTACCTAGTAGAACAATTAATGAATAATTAATCAAATAACAATAACTAGGCTGCATTCGATGAACCAAAGCAAAAAAACTGTGCCACTGCATTTTACATTCGTTTGACGTCCTATTTCCGCTTCAACAATGACATTTTCCTTTATACTACCCACATTATACAGGGATAAAGCTCTGTAATAAGCAGGTCTCATATTTAATTCATTAAGTCTCATGAGCACTGACCCACTAAAAAGAGCACAGGCTTTGACATATCCGCAAACTTCATCAGTTTATTTCCTACATTTTATGCCCTAAACTCCTAGTATCTCTGCTCCTCATACATTTAGAGAACTTTCAATTTGATAAGAAATATTTATTTGCAATACTGTTTTATAAGAAATTACGTTAAAATTCCTGTATTGAGAAATGCTAAGTATGTATGCTTTAATTACATATTCTATAATTAAACGCGAAATCTACTTAGCATTTAATCCACATGTCCGCACCTAGCCGACGACAGACGCGACGTGGTCGAAATAGATCTTATATTATTAAAGATGTATCTAATTTTATAATCTGTGTCCCTGTCTTTAGATTAATCTGTCCCTTCCAATACTAAAAAATTGCCATTCCGCACTTGGCCAAATAGTACGAGAACCCACACTAGGATTAGTGCGTTCATAGTTTTTTTGCTAAAACCGAAATTTTATGTATATTTATAATTAGGAGAATATATATCGACTAGGTTGCCAGTCAAAATTTAGCCGCAAGCATTTTAAAATTTTATTTCAAATCGATTTTTCGGTAAACATTTCGTTCACTTGTTATTTATAAGAGAGGTGGATAATCGTCTGAACCTTCATAGATGACCCATGTCCCTGCAGTCATTTAGTTTATTGTTATATAATACATTTTGTTTATCAATCCATGAAAATTGTAGGAAATAAAATTAATTATAGTTAATTGAAAGGCACATGCATGCACAATGTAACACCAGTTACTATTTATTCATTATTCGATGATAAATAATTCATTACTTCATCGCCTTGCGTTTTTAGCTACAGAAATTATTTATATTTATCTACAACAATACGTACAAATGCAAGGAAACCTTTGAAAGTTATAGAAGACGCTAATGTTTTATAGATTACGTACTTTATCTTATTTTAATGACATTATTTATACTCGTACACGTAAAAGAAATATATTTCAATACACATGCAGACAGCAGAACTGATCTCTCTTTCTTTTCGAAATTTGTTAGAAACAAGAAAGATTTTTAGATAAAATATTTCGGAAAGAAAGAGAAATTGGAATGTATGTAAATAACATACTAAAAACTACAGGCACGAATTCAAAAATACTTTCCCCAGCAGAACTACATAATCATGGGAGGAAAAGTGTATTTTATTATTGTTTATAGATGAAAATAAAACATGATATAAAGTAGATTTTGAGTTTAAAAATTAAAAACAATCTCAATATAAATATAGTTTAGTAATAATAACTATTAACTAATCTGTGGTAGTAGGCCAAAACACGAATTTGGCATACAAATATTTACATAAACACGACTCACACCTGACTCGTTTTATACAAGAGCCACTAGAGACGAGAGGTCAACTTATGTTGGTCAACAATTGGCGGGTCATTGACATCTGACTCACGGTATATTCTAAATACAGATAATCTGCAGCAGTTTTCATATAATATAAGCTTTACCATTTTATATGTAGGTTTATGTATGTTAATGCAGATTGTTTGAAGCGAATAAAGACTAAAGAACAACATTGCAGTTAATCTGTTCATAAGAATAACTGTTTACGTAACATGTTGTTTCACAAATAAAATGTAAATAGAACTCAATAAAAACTAAGCTTACAAAATAATGTTGAATATACATACATTAAGTTTTAAATTAAATTTTCCTAACAAATAATATGAATAACTACATAACTTTTAACAATTACATAATTTGGTTCTTGTGTAATCAATAAAGAATAATTTTAAATCATACATAATATTCACCATAGCAACTATAAGGTGGAAATAATCTATGAACACATTTCATTTCGTACTAATATAATTAATAGGCATATAATGCAAATATTAACCAGGTTAATATGTAAATATAATCAAATTAAACCAAGAAGGTTTAAGTTTACACGCAAGTATATACTTATGTAATCATTATGAAATATTAATGCAGTCTCTGCGATTAAAACTAGGTCATGATCCTATGAGCATAGACAAATAGACAATCGATTTGTTTATGTTTATTTGTATACGCAGGGTCGATAGCCTCGCCAGTTATCAAAATAGAAGAAAGCATTTCTTTGTTTGTTTTGCAATTGCAACAGTTTAGCTATTTGTATCCGGAATTCGGAAACCGTTTATATTGTTAAGAATGTATTGATTTATCCGTTCGGATACACGTGTCATATTGTTTAGGTTTATTTGTTTAAAAGTTTACAATCCCCTCTTTTAGGAAAATATTATAATACTAGATTTCCGCCCGCGGCTTCGCCCGCGTTTGCAAAGGAAAACCCGCATAGTTCCCGTTCCCATGGGATTTCCGGGATAAAAACTATCCTATGTGTTAATCCAAGTTACCCTCTATATGTGTGCTAAATTTCATTGTAATCGGTTCAGTAGTTTTTACGTGAAAGAGTAACAAACATCCATACATCCATACATCCTTACAAACTTTCGCCTTTATAATATCTATATATTAGATGGGTATTCAAATAAGATGCTTGGGTACTGCTTAGGTATTTTAATCCCATCAAACTGTTTGAGTTAGGTATGTACTATAAAATATTTAATTCGTCAACGAGGAATATGAATTTTCACTTTCTACGAGTTTAAACAGTGTCAATGGTTGTTATGACATAATAACTGGCATTAAAAATAGGTGTGAAAGTGACAGCGTCTCAGTCTCGTTAAAATAATTAGTATTCGTAACGATAATTAATATTAAAGCACGTGCAGATAATTTGTGAAATCTAAAAATATATTCACGAGATTATATTACATTTTCCTACAAAATTAATATAAATAATCACATTTATCTACTGACTACCTGTGCTCCGCGGCTTCACCCGCGTGGCTCCGCTTCTGTTGGTCTTTGCGTGATGATATATAGCCTATAGCTTTCCTCGATAAATGGGCTATCAAACACCGAAATAATTTTTAAAATCGGACCAGTAGTTCTTGAGTAGAGCGCGTTTAAACAAACAAAAAACAAACAAACTCTTCAGCTGATGATGTATATGATTCTATTTTCAAGCGTGCTTTAAATTATTTAAAAGAATAACTAAGCCAAAGGAAACAAATATCTGTTTCTGTTTTATATTGTTTTGACGCTCAATGTTAAGATATCAAATGACACTTTATAAATATCTACACCATACGACGTACAGTTATGTCATATATTTTTATTTTTTAACAATCATACTGCCTATTACCTTGTACGAAAGGAAACAGTCGCTTTCACATTAACTTTATGAAATATGGATTATTAATGGGAGAGGAAAATTACAAGAAGCAAGTCTAAAATAGAACGGCATTGCACATTCGCCATTTCCCGTGGCCTTCCGTGTACAACCAAGAGGCGATACATGGTACAACAAAGTATAAGCATTTTCACTTATAAAATAGATCACGCTACTTTCAGCTCTATATCACTATATATTAAGCATTACATTAGCATCAAATATATCAAATTTAGTTGAGATTTAACATTCACTGTGCGATTGTGTCGTGAGAGCTCAATTTATACTGGTTTACTTTCATACGTATACGTAATACTGCATCATTTCAGTATGACAATGTAGCGAACTTCATTGCAATTTTAATTATCAAAGTTCATATTTCATAATAAAGGTCATCTGAACAAAAGTATAATAATACTTTTTATACGAAGTGGTTTTGGAGAGCCTATTTCAGACTTCTTGATCGTTGACTAATGACTATCATAACGAACCTTTACAAAGGCTTTTATTTAGTGTCTTATCTATACTAATATTATAAAGCTGAAGAGTTTGTTTGTTTGTTTGTTTGAACGCGCTAATCTCGGGAACTACTGGTCCGATTTGAAAAATTCTTTCGGTGTTAGAAAGCTCATTTATCGAGGAAGGTTATAGGCTATATATCATCACGCTACGACCAACAGGAGCGGAGCCACGGGGGTGAAACCGCGGGAAGCAGCTAGTGTTCTTATAATATGATATTGATAGTAATTAATTAATTATTATTGAAGTGAAAATTCTTAATAGGCGCGTTGCGAGTAAAATTTCAAGGTCGCGTCATGGCAATAGCGTCACGTCACGGAGTAAGGCGACGATTTTGGTATCTTTCCAAAAAACTTGCCAAAGAAGTTTCACTTCTGACACGTGTGCTCGCTCACACACGGTCTTGTTTATTCAACACTTGCATACCTATTCCTTTCAATTTTAAGATCTGCAGTCATAGAGCTGATGATAGAGCAATAAAAGTTTCCAATTTAAAATTGCACAAAAGGATTGCATTGTACTATCATTATCGCGGAGAGAAGGCCATTTCAATCCAGCTATCCGCTGTGGAGTCAATGTCATGGATACATTATACTAAAGGACGATGCAAAGTTGCATAATACTTGATACCACATTATAATGTCACTTGCTGATTGAACGCATGTTGTCTAGGAAGCAACGCTTTTTGAAATACGTAAGTTGTAGTTAGTCAATTTGGCCCGAACGTTTTAAAAGCACAGTGTTAATTAGGACGAGAATTTAATATTTATAGCAAATACAATAGGACAAATGGGGATAATTGAGATATATTACAAACTAACTGCGCTCCGCGGTTTCACCCGCGTGGTTCCGCTCCTGTTGATCTTAGCGTGATGATATATGTATAGCCTATAGCCTTCCTCGAAGAATGGGCTATCTAAAACCGAAAAAATTTTTCTAATCAGACCAGTAGTTCCTGAGATTAGCGCGTTCAAACAAACTCTTCAGCTTTATAATATTAGTATAGATATGCTATAAAATTCTTTTGTTCCTAACTTCATAATAATATGGTATATGACCTCAAATGTAAGTCTTTATCAGAATAAAACTAGGCATAATATAAACGTAAGTATTTTAGGTATTGCAAAACAAAAAGTATCATATTATGCTTTTGTAACAATTTCGCAAGAAAGGCCATTCGATTTCTTAGTTGATGTACATTCTCTTCTTCTGAATTGCAGTCATATTGCATCGATATAATTCTATAATGTTTATGAGAACAAATTATTGTTTCACGTATCGCAATTTTTTAATTAAGTTTTTATAATTGTCTTTACATGCTAGCTACGTTATTTCTGTGCACAACCAATCGAGTTATATAAAATAAAGAATTAAAGATTTCGTATAAAAGAAGACGTTATAGAACCTCAATTTATTTGATGAAAATTTCTTCTTCTCTAGACTTTAAAGAAGACTGTACTGTACCAAACACAAACATTTGTCTAAAACTCATTTTAAAATAGCACTTCAAGTACAAAACTGAATTTGTGTTACACATTACATGTTGAAAATCAATTTGAATGTACTGAAATTTCTAATATAAATCATTATATACAAGTTTTCGTTACGCGCAGTAGCTACAGTAATGGCCGTTTAAATTGACAATACTTGAGTCTTGAACAATGTGAATGCAATTTGGGGTAATTTTTGTGAAAGTTTCTAGCGTAATCTTGGTTTTATATGAACAATGGATTTTACATATCCGGCTTTTGCTGCAATAGTTTATTTAGAATATTTCTCTTGATTAACAAATTGGTGTTATTTTTAACTTATTACCTGCTTGTTTCAACATATTCTACAAGTATTAGAAATAATCTAATCAATTTGACTGATTTGTGTTTGTGTGTTTGTAGAAATTACAACTTACGAAAGGACTAGGAAAATTATTCATTTTTGGATGAATTTCAAACCTTTTTTTCACCAATAACGTAACGTACCAATAATTACGTAGGTATAGCAGGAAAAAGAAAATTGTGATCATTTATGTTACATTTGCATTAGTGACTTCAAAGTTTAAAATAAAGATGGATGTGATTAAAATCGCTTTAAATAGAGGTTTTTCGTCGTTGCGATAACGTCGAGAACAAAATATGTATTTCCATAAATCCTCATCTATGCTTGAAGCTTGCTAGAAGGATCAAAAACCGTATTACAAGACAACATTTTGTTGGCACCACTTCACATGTTAAGGTTTGTTAAGTTTTGTTAAGTTTAAATAACTCATTGTTTTCGGAGCGCGAACTGAAATCAAGTAATTGAGTTACATCAGCAGATTGAGTAATATAATTATGAGTAAGGCTGTGCGACTTTGCTAAAGACGCGGTTAACGAGGAAAAAAATATATTAATTAATTTATAATTTATAAATTTTCCTATTTTATTGTTCTATTCACAATACAAATTATGTTGTCGAGCGAAATTATAAAGGTCGAGGAAAGAACACAACAAAATGTTATAGATTGTTGATTTCATTTAAGTACCTACCTAATTACCTAAATCAATAATGTTTTAGTGGTCGCACTCGCAAGTCGCAACTCACACATTGTATAAAATATTTTGGATAGCTTTTAAGTTCATTAGCTCGATAAAATAATTTCAATACGATCAGTAGGGTAGGTAGGGTACTTTTTTATGTTAAGCTTTTATGATATGTATGATGAACTTACCAACAAAGAAATGTTTTCAGTTTGAGTAAAGTTATAGTTCATTCATCAAAAGGTCTTCTAAAAATTTACCAACAAGGTTAAATCTGATTTGAAGGACGAACTCAAATATCCAATAATTAGTCTGCACTAGAATAAACGGAAAATTTGGCAACTAGAGTTTACACCCAACCAAATATTTACAATGCCATTAAACAGTTATGTTCTTAGCAATCGTGACATTTAACTGTGCCAAAGCAAAAGCAAAACACTGAACGCATCTTTAGTTCTATATCGGGAATGAAATTGCACCGAAACCAAGGGTGATGAGCATTGGTCGACGAACGCTGGCAACTTGCCAATATATGGAACAGAACAGGGGGCTCAGATCGCTGACGGCGCTTTACGATAATGTCCTAATTCGAAATTTAAAACTATGTCAAGCAAATGGCGCGCGATTTTGTACTTTTTCACAGTCCACAGATAACAAATATTTCAGGTCGCTGCATTGTGAACTAAATTTTCTGGTAGTGATAGATTTATGTAGTTCTTACATATTTTATATTTTAAAATATTTTATACAGTTGGGTTAGAGGGTACCTATATAAGTATACTTCAATGCAATCCCGTTATTGTTGATAAGGCATTGGAGCATTTCAGTTCCGTGTTGTTAAACTGTATTTTATTATCTAATCTTTGGCATTAATCGTGAAGTTGTTGGTAAAGTGATGCGCAATTTTGCTTTTAGAGTACTCATTATATTTTATACTTATAATATGTATGATATTAATAATTAAGTTATATAAAAATGTGAAGCAATTGTTAGGTAGTGCTTCATATTTTCGCTTCATTTTTTTTAATCATTGATGCGTTTATTAAAATGTTTTAATGACTGCAGTTACACCAGAATAAACAATAGAGACGCAATGATCATAATTACAAATCGCAACAAAAGCATTAGGTACCAACATGAGATGCAACGCACTTTCACTATCAAGTATCAAGCAACTTTTACTTTCATCCCGACTGGAATGTTTTCAGTGCTGTTTTTCATTTTGTAAAATAGAACGTGCATGCTTGACATGATTCTGGAGAGCATTCATAGCTCACGTTCGATTTCAATGAAGTTTTTGTAAATTTTATGAAAAATAATAGAAGATACATGGACGATAACCCTTTATTTTTTAGATATTTGTTGGAAAATAAATATGTAATAGCAACACAGAGCAACACTCACTATACGATAAGTTACAGGAAATACGTAACGGGTGTCTGCGGACTGCAACTTAAAATATAAAATGTCTGAAATCAAATGGTAATAAAAAAACAGGATTGATTGAGAATTTAAATAAGATGTTATTTCCACAACATGAAGATTATTCGCATAAAATAAAGAGTTAACAAAAGGAAAGTCATGTTATATTTAATTAGTAAATTGGAGATTACCAAGGCTTTACGTGTGCTTTTTTTTCATTCATGTCATCAAGTGTTAACTTGAAACTTGCTAATAATAAGAAGAGACGTATAATTTGAAAATAAATCCCAATTATCGGGGCTGGCTAACAATTAAACGTTTAATGAGATTAAAATCGATTCGTATTCAATGCAATCATTGATACGTAATAATCACCAGTTTAACGTTAATTTGCGAATCCCGTTTCTCGCAGAACTAGACCACTATACAACCTTGACCTCATTTGAAATATAGGACATGTCGATGTCGATTGGACATTTTTTATCTGTGCACATTGCGGAACAAAAGATTTTTATAAGAGACTTCTAACTAGTTTTAATGCAATGTAAGCTAATTGATTAGTGTTGCAAATTGGAATAAATAATCTAATGATTACTTATTTAACTTTGTATTACATAATACAAAAAAAAAATTGGATAAGAATTTTTGTAAACAGTATTTATAAATTACGTATCAAGTCGGAAGATCTTACACACGGTCCGGTATTTTTGGACTGGCAGCATATATGTTGTAAAAAGTATGTGGAGTTTTCCCTGTTCATGGAGAAAAACTATCTCAGTACAACCTACCTACGTTTAATTTATGCAACGCTGCTGCAGCAAACGGGAATGTTTTAAAATAAATAGCCAAAAGTTTTTATAAATTTCCACTTTTGCTCGGTCAGCATTAGTAGTATTTATTATTATATTATATTCATATATATCATTCGTAATATAATTTACGTCATTATAGTTGCATTAATAAAATAAAAAAATGTATCTACCTTTGTTCATCTGTACCGTGCTGATAGAAACAATTAATAAACAATATTATGCTGATAAATTGGAAATTTCAATTATTTGTTCACTCTTACTTCAAATAACATTTTTGTTTCCATCCGATAACTAAATGTAGGTAGAAGTATTTTTTTCCTATGCACCCCTTTTACTTGTGTGCTTGTGGGTAGATTTACTTGTCACTAATTAATATAACTATCAAAATTATGTTGGCTGCCTTGCTGACTAAATTCGTGAAAAAGGTAAGTTAACTTTTCTTACAGTAAAAATCCATCCATATCTAAACTATAGCTGTCTGTTAAAGGGATATTACTAACCATAACGTAAATTGCTTCAACCTTTACGGTTTTGGGTGCGGTTGATAGGGTGTTATTTATAGAAGGAATGACCTAGTCCTTTTATTAGAGTAATGCACGAACGGTTAAGGAAGTAAGCCGGAATAATTCAGTCAAAATTCCCTTACTGGAGAAGGAGCTTTCTGTCCATAATTTCTTCTGGTAAGGAAGAAAAGCTATTGATATTAGAAGTATTTAGTATTGCGTCAAATGGTGTATTTTGGTGAATGATAGGTTAAAACCACATCGACTATCTTCGAAATCTAATAAAATAAAAACGACAAATACATTCAAGTCTTTGCCTATTTACAGGAGCTTCTTGCAAAGACGATGTTGGCTTCACCTTTTCAAGGGAACGTCGGAGTTTTAATAAAATTCATTTTTAAACCTGAAATTTTCAGCTACGTTCATTTAAAAATTGGAATCAATGCAACCGTCACATTGAGGATTAAGGTCAAAACATCAAGGTTAAAACCCTATTAAACGACCCGTAAGCTATTTCAGAGCAAATAAAGAGGTATTTTTCATTTCTCTCTCGGATAGAACAATGCTCTCGTTCAATGGTTCCGCGGAAGTTTCATTACAATAAGCGTTTTCATGGAAATTTCTGGAAAAACTGAAGTTTAGTTTGGGATTTTGGAACGGAAATCTGTGGTTGGTTTTGGGGTGATATTGACGTTCAGCTAAATATGTTTTACGAGGTTATTTATAGGGATATTGCTCGCGTTTTGTTAAAATGTTTGGTAGCTATTATTTTTAGTACCATTTGCAAAGTATTTTAACTTCTTCTCTTGTTAGAAAGAAAGAAAGAAAGAAAAGACTTTTCTTTCTTTCTTTCTTTTCTCTTGTTAGGATGTGTCATATCTTTTACTTACCATCTTAATTCCCAAATTTCCTATAACTTAACGGTCAAATATGTAGTAACTAAGTAGTTATTGTTCGCTTATTGATTTCACTAAAAATATAAGATTTGATGCAAAAGTTTTCATTGAAATCTTAAAAGTACTTCTACGAAGTTTCATTAGATTGATTTTAATATGATTAGCTATAAAAACAGTTTATCTATACACGAGTGAACGGACGCAAGTATCGTAGCAAGACCGTCACAGTGTCAATTAAATTTCTACAAGCATATCTTGGTAAATTATACCTTAACATAGATAACACTTTCTAACCACAGACCCTGTGGATTATAACTGAATCCGTTGTAGGGAGAAATCATGAGTAATTTTTAGAGAAATTTCAGTCTCATAATTTTACTTAAAAACCATTTTAATATAAAAGAGAAGACCATATTGAAAATGTTTCGGACTGGCTATTCTGTTTTTGTGTGAATATGTATTTTTTAATTCGTAGTTCGAGTTCGAATACCCCAAAACTAATATAGGTCGACAATATACTTGTCAATTTCAGCAATTGGCGAAAGATTAACGAGAAAAAATGATACCAGGACACCATGACCATCTAGATATCTAGTATGTATGTATAAGAAAATCGACCAGTCAATCAGATGTGAAATGCATCTACTCACTTGGAAGTTATCCCACAAGAGGACAAGGGTATTTTGGACTTTATGACAGATAATGGATATACCGTATACCTATGCGTGTCGTAATGGTTTCATTATTTCGATTAATAAATATTTATTTAGTTAGTCGTCATGAAGAGATTTGCTTATGATTGTGAATGTTTCTACGATTCGCAATTTTGATACTTACTACGAGTCTGTGAAAAAAGAATCAAAATTACTACGTATTATGGTTTCTAGCTGAATAATTATACTGAAAAACTTTACAACATAAGATTTATATCCAGGAAGAACAAAATATCCTTGTAAATAAAAATATTGTCTTAATAAATACTCAGGACGCAATTAACTCAGGATGTTCGAAGTTAAATATAAACTTCAAAACTTGCTTTTCCATGTAGAGTCGAGGTATTTGAGTCATCCACGTTTCCTCATTTGGAAATGATTTGGAAGTTCGTGCCCTAATCCTTTTTTTTTTTTCTTTTTGTAACGTTAATTTGGGAAGTTGAAGATAAGAAGTTTATAAACATTCGAATATAATTTTTAGTTTCTTGCTCTATGTACTACCTGTATTTTGACTTTAAACGAATAAACGATTTAAAATGGAGTTCTTAATTAGTAAATTCGATATTGTCTGTCTAATTTGCATCCTTTTCTCAGAAAATCTATTCTAGTACCTAACCATTTTTTACTTAATTTCAGCGTATAGGTAGATGGGAAATATTTTATCAAAACCTATTAACCTACCAAAATCTTTGCATCTAATTCTAAATGATATTTTGTCAGTTTATAAAAACCACGCACATCAATCGAAAGCCAACATCTATTTCAAAAACCATGCTCTAATTTAGGATGTCTGAAAGTCTATCCTCTCTGGTATAAAACAATGCAGCTATTCACGATAGCTGCGGTTTAGCAACAAATTGATTTCCCAACAATATCCGTCGGCCCGTTCATCTCGGCTGACCTACATTGGGATAAAATTCATGCCTAGTAACTTGCGAACATCTCAGCCTATCATTCAATGGTTTTTTTCCAGTTTTGTAAGACGCTATTTATAAATGTTAAAAAAAGTTGTTTGAATCCCTATTTCTAGGTGATTTTTAATTTTTTATTCTTTTTTTGTGGTACCTAGGTACCTATACAATTTCAAAAATTCTACGGCGCTTCGAATCTAACAGGAAGTCTTACGGAAACATTCTTATAAGTAAGTAATAAAGTTATAACGATTTCAAAATTTCCCAACAACCTAGTTACCTAGGTTAGGTTTCCAATTTAAAATTTTAGATGGAAGTTAAAATTTCTCTTGCTGGGTCAAGATAGCATTACAGCGATTGAGAATAAAATACCTATAGGTACCTACCTGTATTAGGTATATCATAATTTATAGACATTTTCTAAATTACTCTAGAGTCTAGTACATACTCTACCAAGGTATATAAGTTTATGTTCATAGTAGTTAGGTACCTACGATGCTTTAGTACTTAACCAAGTTCCTATTGTAGGTATACGATTTAATTATGTATCAAAAATAAAAAGAGCAGTTGATATTAAATTTTCACAGCTTTTCGGGCTTTATAAAAGCTAAGTTTATGTAGGTACACTTCAAACAATCGATACATTATAAATTCTCAATGCAGTTCTAAAAATAAATAGTCCGTAAGTCTATGCTCATTACATATATTACTTGCTCTGTTATTACATGTTATAACATATACCTACCTACTTGTATTATGTATACATTTCTGGCTCGAAGGACACCTACAATACGCGCCTGCTCTAATCAATATTATGACAACAGAAACAGCTGATCGTAACTCATGTTTACAGCGAAGGAAAATAAATATCGTACTTACCATTTTTGTTCCTTATCGTCTGAATTACTAAAGTTAGAAATAGCTGCATATCTGCAATACAAAACACAAACAAGCTTTTGTTATTTCAAACTAAACTAAATTATTGTTAAAAATACAAGCATTAGAAATGGCAAAATTACATTAATTAAGTAATAGTCAGTAAGGAAATACTTGGTGCTCTCAGTTGCGTCGATGGGTAACAAACGAACAAAGGCAAGTTAGTTTTGCAAATAATACTCTACCTTTGTGCTGTGCATTCAAGAACTTTTTTCTTCTCCCAGCCTTCCTGTGTTTTCACCCAAACTTCACCAGGCGATCGCCAGTCTTTCGATATAAAAGGCATTATTTATTTAATTATACACAAAGTTCCGTAAACGTAACAAAACACACGAGCAAACCTCCGGAGCGAGACGAGAAATATTGGCGATTGCACTTGTGACGAAGAAAATACACGTGCGAGAGCGAGACGCTTTGTTTAGAAAGGGACGGACGCGCGCATGGCTTTCGTAGGTGAGAACTGAGAAACGTCACAAACAGCTGTTTTTGTATTCGACTGCAGAAAAATCAAGGAAAAATCCCATCAAATCCAATATTATGTCCATAATTATGTCATAATATGGTCATAATATTATGTGATCTACGAATAAAGGTTTTTAAATGTAAAAAAATTAATGTAATATCGGTACGATCGAGACGTAAATGTAAAAATTTAAATATCTAAACAGATTTTTCTTCGTTTAATGCCAAAGAGTACTATAATAATTGTTTAATGCTAAGGTTTAATGTTTTATTCGTTATAATGCACATTTATTGGAAATAGTCCTGAAATAGTAAAAAGTATCTATCAACATCTTAAGCATCCACCAAATTTTAAATTGGATATTTTTTCATAAATAGACCGTCCATTGAAAATGCAATAATTTGCCTAAGTCGTTGTTATTCATGTTTATAGTACAATACCTACGGGCTTGATTATTTTTCCAGCATAATTTATAACAAAAAAGTGAAAATTAAAACACACGATCACGAATAAGATGTAATTAAAAAAAAGTTTCTATTATAACATTCGTCACTCACTCAAAAGAACGATGAACGAAGAACCAGATGGTAAATGGCAACACCGAAATGTCTATGGAGTATGGCTCAGAGCAATAATTATTAATAAGGTTTATTCTGAGGGTTTATTCCTCTTGAGGAAATGAGGAGTATGGACATTGGCAAAAACCATTTTTAATCTATGACATAATTTGTTGTTGAGGTTAGGACTGAAAAACAACTAATTTTCCGTAATGGGAGATACAAATTTGAAGCCCAAAATTGATGCTGGTGATAAAAACCCAGTATTGAAACAGGCAGAATTAGATTACATGAAGATTATTGAACAGAAGAATCGTGAAAGGGTGGTTAAATTACAGCAACTGAGTAAACGGAATAGATTAACTGGATTTTCGATCGGAGCGGGAGTGTTTGGAATTTATTTATATTCTATGTTTGCTGTAAAGCAGGAGACCTTCCTTGACGATTTTGACGAACCTGCTAAAGTGCAACAATAATGGCTGCAGTAAAACATGCAACGCAAATCAGGTTACCACCCTTACCGAGTATTAAAGATGTCATTAAATTATACAAATTGCGTGCTCTGCGCGAATTATCACAAAATTTTCTTATGGAACCTAGACTGATTGATAAAATCGTTCGAGCTGCTGGTGATATTCAAAACCATGTTGTATGTGAGGTTGGGCCTGGCCCCGGCGGAATTACACGATCGATTATTAAACAAGCGCCCCGTAAACTCATATTAATCGAGAAAGATCCACGTTTCTTACCATCTCTAGAGCTTGTTGCAGATGCATGTAAGGATAAATTAGACTTAGATATAATAACTGGTGATATATTAACTACCGACATAGCTCATTTCATTCCGAAAAACGTCAAAACTGACTGGGATGATTCTCCACCTCCAATAAACCTGATCGGCAATTTACCATTTAGTGTTTCTACAATTTTGATAGTGAGATGGTTAGAAATGATTTCAAAGCAAGAAGGCCCTTGGGCGTTTGGCCGCACAAGAATGACATTAACATTTCAAAAAGAAGTCGCTGAAAGAATGGCTGCTCGTATCTTAGATAAGCAAAGGTGTAGGTTATCTGTCATGTGTCAGAGCTGGTGTAATGTGAACTACAAATTTGATATCCCCGGTGACGCTTTTGTCCCAAAACCAGATGTGGATGTAGGGGTGGTCACTCTCACACCTTTGAAGCGACCATTGATGAAGCAACCGTTCAAACTGGTTGAAAAGGTAGTGCGGCAGATATTTTCTATGAGACAGAAATATTCTATACGAGGGGCTCAGACCTTGTTTCCGGAAGATGTGCGACAGGAAATTGCACTCACTATGTACAAAATGGCTGATATAGATCCAGTAACCCGTCCCTTTCAAATAGCCAATGGAGAATTTTCTAGACTATGTGATGCTTACACTGAAATCATTAAAAAGTATCCTGAATTTGAGAACTACGACCTCAGAGCACCTAAGAAATTAAACAAGAAAGATGTAGAGAATGAAGCTTGATTTCATTTATTGTTATATTTTATTTAGTTTGTAAATATAGGGAAAATATAGTTAATAAAAATCAAATAATTGTTTTTTTATTTTATTTTTATTATTAATTTTAACATTTAACACTTGAACATAAAAACTTGCATATTACACAATAATATAAATAAAACAGCTCAGTCTACGAGTGATTGTTGTTCCTTTTCTTTTTCTGCCAATTCAGCTTTTTTCTTCAGAACTTTCCTATGTTTATTGGAAGCTAGGTGTATAGCATATTCCTTATCACCTATAATAAGTCTATTACACACATCACAGTGATTTGACGAATGCCCATTTAGTGTTAACCTCTCTTCATTAATTTTTGGTTTTAGTGGTTCATATTTGCAAGACGAATTTGACATAAAGCTGTCTATCACACATATTGCTTTGTTAAGTACTTCTTCATCCCATTTGCTTATATCTGTAGTGTCCAATTCAAATATAGGAGGAACCTGAAAATTTAAAATTTATTATAGCGCCATCTACATTAAATTCAGATACATTAATTTTGAAGCGCCATCTATTGTACTATTTAGTTAGTGTCCGTATTTCAGCTACTCGACCATAGATGGCGCTGAAATTAATTATAAAAAATAATTGAATTCGTTAAATTAAGAAAATATTAAAACAGAGAATACGTACCTCTCTTGTGGGGATCTGTAGAAACCTTCCTCGGATCATTTTATTTTGCCGTCTTGCGTACCTTCTGGTACCAATTTTCATATTTTCAATACTTTGTTCTAGCAATTTTTTCCCCTCGTCGCTGTTCTTCTTTTCCTCTGGCAAAATCAGATATTCGTGAAATTCTTTGAAACCCAGTGTCTGGAAAACGCCTTTGGTATAATCTGGAGGTCTGGAACAATTGTAGTAATATTATTGTAGTAAAATGATAAAGGTATTTAATACGCCGCGCTGTGGAGAAAGCGAGTTTGAATTTTACAATAATAGATACTTTTAACTACAATCATAGACAAATATAACCAAGCTACAATCATGGACTAATAAATATATATATGCATATATTTATTAGTATATTTATAAATATATATTTATTAGTCCATGCTACAATCTAACATTTATAGCTCCTCTAATTATTAGATTCAAACAATAATGTTATAAGACACAAGGTTCTCAACAGTTAAACAAATGCTATAATTGCACTTATTATACTACAACGAACGTAGGGATTTGTATTATATTGTAATATAAATATGCCGGTATTCTTGGCTATTAGCCAAACGTTTTCATAATTAATTTGTCTGAACAATTAAGCAAAATGTAATTAGCTTCGTAACTCTTATTCTTGTTACGTTGTTTGAAAATTAATTTATTATAAAATTGTTAATTATTTCTGTACTGGAGCATATTATGCTCCAGTACAGTAAAATTTAGCAATTGTACCCCAGCTTATTAAGCTGGGGTACAATTGATTTATAGAAAATTAAAACATCGACCAAATTATTGGTATTACGCTTTCTATTTTTGTATATGGAAAATTAGAGGAAGGGTTTTGTTACCTCGAGTATCTTACAATTTTGTTTGAATACATAGTTACTTCGCTATCATAAAATAAGAGGAATCATAATAGCCGCCATAAAAATAATAACACGGTAAAGAGACAAAAAACCGGACAAGATACAACCACGCAATCATGAATCTAATACGCAATTAATTATTGTCGAATTACATAAGAGGTCGTTAACCTGAGATTTAAATGCCGTCGAGTGATCGATCATATATGTTGACATTGGTACCGAAATATTGATTCGATTCATCGATGTAATTGAGAAATATCGATTTTAGATCGATATTAATGTTACGATAAATAAAGCACGCCATTTGAATGGTTTATTTGTTAATTTGTGGCAATAAACAAAGGCAATATTTCAATGAATTAATTATTGTGTTTATTGATTGATTTAAGCGGATCCGGTTGTGTTTTTTTTAAATATATACATACATAAAAAAATATTTCCATTTATTCTTTTTTTCCAGTTTTTCATGTTTGATTGCGGACTATTTCTAGGTTATAATAATGTAGGTACTATATTAATAGGCTATAGAGGCGTATAGAGCAGCAATAGTCTAATACATATATGTACATATTATATTACTTTTTGGTCTAATACTTTGGTTTTGCATGACGAATTTTATTCAAGCATATGATTCGGAATCCGACAATAGATGCATAGAATTTAAGCGAGTAATTGTTATTCCTAGAATTTAGATTTACATGTTTCAAGACAGAGATAGAGATTCTAAACTACTATTTTGCATCCCGCTTCCGCACAGATAAAAAAGTAAATCATTTTATCACCGTAAAATGAATACTGAACGTACTATTGAAAAATCTAAATTTAAAAATGCAAAAAATACGTTAAATTTTGAAAAAAGATTACTTTGTGAATGGATAGTGTAAAAAAATCTTGGAAACGGGTGTCGCGACCAGTCGACATCCATTTTTTGTGATCGCATTTTGATGAATGACTTCGGTTTTTTGTTTCGAGTGTTCCGTTCGGGAATGACTAGACTAGACACACTTGTCGCGTAGGTACTCAGTAATGAATTGCTTTTGATGTGTTACATTTCATTATTTACGTATTATTAACTACGAATAATGGACAATCAATATCTATATTATCCTTTTTATTATTTTACAATTCTGGCTAAGGTCCTGTAGAAAAAAAAATGTAGTGCTATAAAAACCATATTATAATAGTCGATCAATTAAGATAGCTTGGTTATAGATTACAAAGACATATATCTTTTGAAAACAGTTGTACTATAGGGTTGTCACTCATAATATACGGTAAATTAACAAGCGAGACACTTGGGTCCGTATACGCGTGAGACGAGAAAGATTTTGCGGTTACTACTATAGAAGGGTTAGTGTAGATAGATTTACTATCTTGATACTTGTTAAGATGCTTTCAATTATTATAAAGCTTTTGCAACTACCAACTAAATTGTTGGTAATAAGGTAACGGATTTTTTAAATTTATTTTGGATTTGTTAAAAATTGAACGAGTTAACCGTGCTTTTACACGCATTTTAACTTTTAAGTAAGTTCAAAATAATGGTTGATTTTCATTTTCATACATGATACAATGAGTTTAAAAGTACTTAATTCAGAAATAATAATCGTACCTATGTCAAGCTATACAAATTATACATAATATTTAGTATTATTTAAATTGCTTTTATAAATAAATTATTAAAAACAATTGTTCACGATATAAAAATAGACAACATACCTATATGAAACATGAGACCATAGAGAACCGCAGCAGATGCGGTGTAGGACGTTGCCCGGCCGCCATGTTTGTTTTTTTTATTCTTTTCTTTTTTCAAATTTGTTTATTCTTATTGACCAGTAAAATATCTATCAGGGTTTACTTCTTGCCAATATTTATCTTGTATTATTTTTATTGTTTTATTCTTTTAAGAGCCGATTTTTCAATCCTTGATTAAAATTTATTCGTCCAATAAAGTATTACACGAACATATTAAAATGTCACCTGTAAACTGTCAAATACGGACAATTACAATACATTTTTGAAATGGTAGTTTATTACGTTATTCGACGAATAAATTTTAACCACGAATTGAAAAATCAGCCCTAAGTTTAATTTCGAAACTAACTACTCTGTTAAATATTTAAATGATTTATTTGTAAATATATTTATTTTTGGGTATAGTGATTAGTGAAATGGCTTACAGTTGGTTAATTAAATGATACATTTTAATACCATATTTAATTATTCTATAAATTTTTAACCCGGTCTCATGATAATGTACATTAATAAACTAATAAAAAATCTTCAATATGAAATCATAAAATAAAAAACTGTAATTATAAATATTATAAGGTAACTACTTACTTTCCATCTTGAATACGTTGCTTATTGTGTCTGTCGTGGAAACTCAACAACTCTTCTATCAAACCTTCTTCTATCATAGAATCAATTCTCGCATTGAGTCTCTCGTCATGAATACTCTGAAAAAAGTAAGACAATATCTATATCTATACTAATATTATAAAGAGGAAATGTTTGTATGTATGTATGTATGTAGTATGTATGGTTTTCACGCATAAACTACTGGACCGATTTTGATGAAATTTGGCACAGATAATCTTTAGACCCTGAGAAAGAACATAGGCCTTTTATTGCGAAATATGTACCACGGGCGAAGCCGGGGCGGACCGCTAGTATTAAATAAAACGAAATTAACAAAACGGTCTTTAAAGCAATATTTTATTCATATAATTTGTCATTGGAACTTTGGTTTTGTCAAATCCGAGTATGTAGTGCGCTGATATAACACTGCTAAATATAATATGAAACAAAAACAACGTTTTTCAATATAAGGTAGCGTACCGGTAGCGTAGTGTGCGAGCCTACATACAAATGTATGTGAGATAATCCGCGGCGACTAGTCTCCGAGACTTGCAGAATACTTGAATCGTATCTGCGTATCGTAATGGGAGAATGGCCTTAGTTGTTTTGCGTCTTGAACCCTAAGGCTTTTACATGCGCTAATAACCTTGACCATACTTGACGGATCTCAAACCTCTCCCGCTGCACCTTCTTTTTTCCTCGCATTTTGTATTTAAAAAGATACTAATCAGTGAAACAAAATATCCTCGTCAGGGACTGTTGTGCAACTGATAATTTATTAAAAATAAAATTTTCAGAGCTCTAAGTAAGCAGGTTACGAAGTTTATAGAGTATTTGCGGAAAAATCGATGACCGGAATCGATGGACGGATTTTAGTGGGAGTCGAGCATGCTTCGGCACGAATTGGGCCACGCTCGCACCGGGGAAGGTACCACACCCTCACAGAATATCGGCGCCATAGTGACAGTTTACTGTCGCGTTCCGTACGGTGAGTGAGGGGTCCGGAGGCCCACATCCCTTCCCATCCCCTTCCCATCCTCTCCTTCCCTATCCTCATTCCCTCCCATCCTCGCCCCTTCTCCCTAACTCCTTCCAAATCCCTTTATCCTTCCAATATTTCTTTTATCACAACATGCAAGCGGCTTTATCAGGTTGTTTACCCCAGGAGGGTACCGGCACAAGCTGTGCAGGAGAATCCCTCCCACAGCGTCCGCGCTGTGGCAGCCCGTCGTACTCTGGGGCGGGCATAAATCCGCATTCTCTTACATCTAGGGGTAAAAACAATAGACGCAAAACATCTTCATGCTCTATGCTCTCCGTGGACTTTTGCAATATCCGAGGTCTCCACAGCAACTTAAATGCTGTTCATCATCACCTTGAAACAGCTAAGCCGGCATTGCTTTTTCTGACAGAAACTCAGATTTCCTCTTCTCCAGACATGGCCTATCTTACGTATCCAAGCTACAAACTTGAACATGCTTTCGTCCCACGCGCTGGTGTCTGCGTGTATATTAGGAATGACATTTGCTGCCGACGTCTCTGCACATATGAAGCTAAGGGTCTGTCCATTATCTGGTTACATATTGAATTTAGGGATCGCTCCCGTATATATGCTTGCCTCTACAGGTCCCATAGCGGAAACACCGCCACGGAACAACTATTCGAACATGTTCAGACGACGTCCGACAGACTGATGCAGCAATTCCCATCTAGTGAGCTAATTGTGCTGGGCGATTTTAACGCTCACCACTCCGACTGGCTTGGGTCTCGGGTAACCGACCACGCAGGGAGGACAACTTATAACTTCGCATTGTCATATGGTCTCACACAACTGGTCACCGCACCTACACGTATACCTGACATTGACGAACATAGCCCCTCTTTACTGGACTTGCTCCTGACCACACACCCTGGTGACTATAAGGTATCCGTTGAGGCACCGTTGGGATCGTCAGACCATTGTCTGATCCGCAGTGTAGTCCCTGTCAGTCACGTCCAACGGCAAGCACAGGCTGCCTGCCGCCGAGTTTGGCATTATAAATCAGCCGACTGGGATGGGATGCGTACATTCTTCGCATCTTACCCATGGGGCCGAGTTTGCTTTTCGACGGATGATCCGAACGACTGCGCCAACTCTGTTGCCGATGTGGTCCTGCAGGGTATGGAACTTTTTATTCCATCCTCTGTAGTTCCCGTCGGTGGCAAAACTAAGCCCTGGTTTAATCGCTCCTGCACCAAGGCATCTCACCGCAAACAGGAGCAATTCCAAGCTTGGGCTAATGCGCAGTCGTTATCTGATCCCAACACTAGAGCACTTAAAAAAAAGTACAACTCCGCCTCCAGGGCCTACAAAAAAGAAATTGCCATGGCGAAGGCTAGTTATATAAATAGACTTGGGCAGAAACTTGCCAAACTTCCATCGGGAACCCGGGCTTTTTGGTCGCTTGCTAAAGCTATTCAAAACAACTTTAGTCGATCCTCATATCCACCTTTGCGCAGAGAAGATGACACTTTGGCTCACTCTGCTAAAGACAAGGCTGACCTCTTGGGCTCTATCTTTGCAGCGAATTCTAACTTGGACGACAAAGACGCCTCACCGCCTTCCATCCCAAAGTGCAATTTCTCGATGCCGGAAATCCGGTTCACGCAAAGAGCTGTACGAAAAGCGCTCCTCTCTTTGGACACTTCTAAATCGAGTGGGCTTGATGGCATTTCACCATCTGTACTGAAAACGTGCGCTCCCGAACTTACACCGATTCTGACGCGCCTGTTTCGGCTCTCATACTCAACGCGTATCTTTCCGAATTCGTGGAAGACTGCCTTGGTGCACCCGATCCCAAAAAAAGGCGATAGCACTGATCCAGTAAACTATAGACCTATCGCCATAACCTCCATACTCTCCAAAATAATGGAAAGCATTATTAACTGCCAGCTCCTGGGTTACTTAGAAGAAAACCAGCTACTAAACGATCGCCAGTATGGCTTTCGTCACGGTCGTTCTGCTGGAGACCTTCTCATCTATTTAACCCACAAATGGGCGGAAGCAGTTGAGAGTAAGGGGGAAGCGTTGGCTATAAGTTTGGACATCGCCAAGGCCTTCGATCGGGTTTGGCACAAGGCACTTATCTCCAAACTTCCATCTTACGGACTACCTGGGGGATTGTGCGATTGGGTCGCTAGCTTTCTCAATGGCAGGAGCATCAAGGTCGCTGTCGACGGTTCATGCTCCGCACTTCTGCCGATAAATGCTGGTGTGCCCCAAGGCTGCGTGCTATCTCCAACGCTGTTCCTCCTGCATATCAATGATATGTTGCAAACCAGCAACATACATTGCTATGCGGATGACAGCACTGGAGATGCCAGTTATTCCGGCCATGCAAAATCCTCTAAGGAGACTATAGATGAGTGTCGAACGAGCCTTGTCTCTTCTATTGAGACCTCCTTGGAACAAGTCTCAGAATGGGGTAGACTAAACCTCGTGGAATTCAACCCCAAGAAGACACAGGTCTGCGTGTTCTCGGCAAAAAAGTCTTCCTTTGGCAATGCACCCCGCTTTCAGGGCACTACCCTAAGCATTTCACCCTACATCGGAATCCTTGGCGTTGATATTTCGAGAGACGTCCAATTTCGCGGTCATTTGGAAGAAAAAGCTAAACTGGCTTCTAAAAAGTTGGGTGTGCTCAATAGATCGAGGCAATACTTCGAGCCAAATCACCTTCTGCTGCTATATAAAGCACAGGTGCGACCCCACTTGGAGTATTGCTCTCATCTATGGGCTGGAGCCCCGAACTACCAACTTCTTCCACTTGACCGCATCCAACGTCGAGCGGCTCGAATCATCAACGACCACAGATTGACCGTAAAGCTTGACCCTCTATCGTTAAGAAGGGACTTAGGGTGTCTTTCCATATTTTACCGATTGTATCACGGGGAGTGTTCTGAAGAGCTGTTTGAGCTTATTCCAGCAGCTCAATTCCATCATCGCACAGCCCGCCACAAAAGCCTATACCATCCTCACCACCTGGATGGTTGGCGCAGCACAACGGTGCGTTTCAACCGTAGCTTTCTTCCACGGACATGTAAGATCTGGAATAATCTGCCATCGACTGTCTTTCCGAGGAACTACAACTTGAGTTATTTCAAGAAAAAAGCATATGTGTTTCTTAAAGGCCAAAAGCACACCGCTACCTAATTCACGGTTAGCTCCACCTTTCTCCTTAAGACCGTTTTTATCCCATCCCATTCCCCTCTATGGTAGGCAACACCCATAACGTATGTTATGGACGTCTATGGGCGACGCACTTTGCCATCAACATCGGCCATTGCGTCTGCTCGTTTGCCTTCCAATGCTATAAAAAAAAAAAAAAAAAAAAAGACCACGGCACATTTTTTTTCTAGAAATCTATTAACTTTGGAAAAAAGTCCTCGCGAGCAATTAAAGATCAAAGACCATCCTATTTTATATATTTTTTTCGGTATTGTACTTTATGTTGTACCAGACTTTATAGAGGTTGAACATAGTCGAAATTGCCGGGTAACGCCTTAACAGTTTCGCTGACAAACAAACCAATTTCTAAGTTCTATAAGAAACTAATTGATATATTTCTTTTAGTCTATTGATAGACGTGATCGTTTTTCCTTCACATATTATAATTAATAATGTCCAGACAAATTATTATTGACCACTTTATAACATCAACATTGTACAGTGATAATTATAGATAAGGGGCCAAAGGCGTACCGAAGTCCTGTTGTCATAAATTATAATACATCTGCAATTTTAATATCATTAATTAGTGTGACTTATAAAAACAATAATTACGTAACGATTGTATTGCAATTTAACCTCGGATTGTACTACGCTTGTACAGGCGCAGTTCAAGGGGAGTTTACGAGGGGGTGATGTAGAATTGTACCTATCTAACATAACAAGTGATAACTGCGTTAAAAACAACCGACTTCAAACTTGCACTTGCAACATTTACAAATACAGACAAAAATGCTCATAAAATAAAAACTACTGGGCCTATACTAATAGAATTTTTATGGGACCAATTCGACACCATCCCGCATCGAACAAAAAAAGAATCACGTAAATCGGTTGAGAAACCTCGGAGTAATCGGTGTACATACATAAAAAAAAAACATACCGGCCGAATTGATAACCTCCTCCTTTTTTTGAAGTCGGTTAAAAAGTTACATTTTTTGTCAGGCAGTGTTATTTATTAGGACACTTGCTAAATAGGACATCACCAAACAGAAGGACTCGGTGGGATGGTAGGGTACAGGCATACGATACAAAGCACAACATATGCATAGGTAGTTAGGTACCTACTGTTTTTTCTGGTACTTATTTATCAAAGCCAGAATGATAGTAGGTTTGGATCTATTGTTGAGTTACAGTTACTGATAAAGACACTATTACTCTAAAGGAAATTCTTACTGGATATAATAAATACTGTTACAAGGAATTACACTGTTGGTTGATGGAAAACTTTTTCAAGAGGAAACTGGTACGGATGGCACTGTTCGGCAAAACAATGCCATTTTTCATCAGTTAATCGTTATTGGGTTTGATATAAATAATGAAATCCTCAACACTGTTCACTATTTTCCGATATTTCGTGTGATGTACATAAATGTAAAACAAAATACCTTTTTGAATTGGTTAAGTAAGTTCGCATATATACCTGATTCCACGATGTATTGTTCTCAGTATTCCAAGATCCTAATCATTGTATAATTAATACTAGACGTAATTAATAATATGCAATCGTGACTGCATTTACGCGGCAAGGTATTCTACGTAACACGTGAATAAAATTACTATGTTCGTGGAATTTATTGAATTGAGTGAATATGACGTCATCGTGGTATGTACAGAATCTGTGGTATTTATTTTTGATATTAATTACTTTATGAGTATGTTTTCTAAAGTATCATTAAGACAGACGGGAAACTATTTCAATTAGGTATTGAATTTTAGCAGTCATGTTCTTACCTACTGTATTTAACAACTGTTTTTGCGATCCTTATAGAAGGTGTTCAAATTTCTGTGCCCTGGGAACTAAATTGAGACAATTTTCTGCGAAGCTTTATAGTCGATCAAACTGAAAGTGCTTGACAAACTTTTATGTACGATGCTTCATGATAGGAACATATCTAAATGGTTGTTAGAATATTTGTCTTTACACAGCTTTATTTATTTTCAAATAAATTGCTAATTTTGAATCTGTGGCTCTTATACGAAAAATCCATATTAAGGGCTGATTTTTCAATCCTTGGATAAAACTTATTCGTCGAATAATGTATAAAACTACCATTCTAAAAACGTATTCTAATTGCCCGTATTTGACAGTTTACGTGACATTTTGATATTATCGTGTAATACTTTATTGGACGGATAACTTTTATCCAAGCATTGAAAAATCGGCCCTAAGACAAGTTAAGTGAAATGAAAATTGCAAATCCGCATCTTTCATTTATTATTTTCCGCCGATATTATCTATGTCTAACTTATAGATAAATATCTATAATTCTTAGTACACACGATCCATTTACCAGGCGCCACACACAATTACTTCGTTTCCTTGACTCAGGTTAAGTCACATTACTGTTCGAAGGAAAATCGTAAACATGAATGTTGACGTCAATTTAAATTCATGAGTTATTGAGAAGTTATGACAATTTATAATAATATTATAATCCGATTGCGTTATTGTGAGATTCTCGTACAAATTGGATCCTGCTATTTCAAAACTATGATGTATTTTTTTTTCAGCTATCTCAGTGCTTATCCTAGTTGCTTTAGGTGGTCTGTGGTAGTAATGTAACGAATACTGATTGTATTTGTGGTATTGTTGTAGTGTGAATACTATGTGTAGTATTTATGCTTTAAGAAACGGATTGGATGTGAATTTAACAACGCTTCGAATTAGAGTATCTTATAGGTTTTTAGTTCTAATCTTGGGCAATTTAGACGACTTGGGCAATTTTTGGCAAAAATAGACGAAACGCAAGACAAAGAAGTCTTGCGTTTCGTCTATTTCGCTACTGTCTAAAAAGGTTAAGTTACTTATATTTATAACTAGCGACCCGCCCCGGCTTCGCACGGGTGCAATGCTGATACTAAATACACTACAGAAAAACTGTGAACGTTGTATATAAAAACATAGCGACCCGCTCCGGCTTCGCACGGGTATAAAATAGATAGCCGGGCGGCCGGCCGGTACCGCCGCAAACGCTACGTCCCGCAATTTTTAAATCTGTAATATCTTCGAAAATGTTCACTTAAATCATACGGTGTAAAGGGCCATATAGATCTATATTAAATGAACAATGTATCCATGGTATTTAATTGCTTAAGGATTAATGCTGTATTGGTTAAAATCGCATCGAAATTTTGCCATTATTTGTCGTAAAAAGTAAATGACAAAAAAAGTTATTGTGGGTTATCCATAAGAGATAGACATATACCATCGCGGACTTTTCTGTAGATCTTTTCAATGTGTATAATACTTAGTACATTATTTTGATAAAACTCGTAGGGTTTAGCCTGCGTTTGCAATGTAAGCGGAGAAAATGTAATTTTTTACGACATCACATTAGAAATCTCAAAAATAACAGTATTTCTCCACTATTTAATGGATGTTATTATACATATAAACCTTCCTCTTGAATCACTCTATCTATTAAAAAAAAACCGCATCAAAATCCGTTGCGTAGTTTCAAAGATTTAAGCGTACAAAGGGACATAGGGACATAGGGACATAGGGACAGGGAAAGTGACTTTGTTTTATACTATGTAGTGATTAAGACAGACCAACAACCAAACATCATTTTATTTACCTGTATAATATCAGGGAATATTTTATGCTCTGCCTTATCATAAAAAGCATACACTATTTACATAATACATATATCACAACTTATGAAAATTGCCTCTGCTATATAAATCATTTAAAATTTAAATGCTATAATCATTTATCATATGGAAAAGTAACAAATGATTCAACATTTATGGGGTCAAGGTATTATTACCATAGTATAAAGAGAAAAGTAAGTTATCTTCGAACAAAGGTACATTGCCGATTGTATGTGTGTGGAGCGCTTGGCCGCGCCCCCCGTTCATGTGTTTCTTTATACAATTATGTATTTAAAATATCAACGTGACAAGTGAAAACCCTGCGTCTCTCGAGTTAAAGTACCGTGAGCTCCTAAACGCCGATAGTCGGCCTACTTCTTTCTTTATACTATGGTATTAATCTAGGCATGTCCTAAAGTATAATAACATACTAACTTAGAGTATTTATAACATGTTTATTTATAATTCAAGGATTATATAGTAATAAGATACACAAAGTTGTTTAGGGTCATTATCTAAAATGTAGTATCATATATGGAATTCATTTGATTGTAATAATTAATATCTTGGTTCAAGTTAGTTTTTGCAATTAGAGGAGCGAACGAAGCAGATTTTTCCTTTTTGCATTGATTTTATGTATTAATGTATTATTATTTGTTAATAATAATACATAATAATTGACATAATATTTTCTATATCAAATCCAAATTAGGGGCGAAACTTCTGGTGGTTACTAGTTACCGGTTTATTTTTTATGAATAGTAATTTTCTTAAATAAATTTTGTCGAATTGAATAAGTATTTATAAAAAATAAATAAGCTGACCCGGTGAATAAGTGAACCCTAGGAATCGATCTCAAATAATTTTCGTGACTTTTTCCACGTTTATCATTCTTATCTATTTATATATAATATTATTCTATACGAAATATCTTATACGAAATTAGATCCAGCAGTTTGGTTTCTTAATTATGTCAATAAACAAACTTTGTCATAATCTATAATCTATATACATATAATAAATCTGTAGAAGGGTCAATTCTGTACATTGAAATATTGAAAAAATAAATAGCAGGGGGTGTTACTGGATCGATACCAAACCCAAATATGTGATTAAAAAAATTTTTGTCTGTCTGTCTGTCTGTCTGTCTGTCTGTCTGTATGTGAAGACATCACGTGAAAACTAACGGTTCGATTTCGATGAAACTTGGTATAATTATACCTTATTATCCTGGGCGTAAAATAGGATACTTTTTATCCTGTAAAAATACGTAGAAAAAAAATTAATCTTAATTTTTCAGTTTTATCCATAGACGTTCTTCTGTAGAACCGCGAACACACGTTGCGTATTATTATAGGCCTAGCCGTATTTGGGTCCAATAGATATTTATAAGATGTCATTGTCAGAGTTACTCAAAATGGAGAAATAAACCATCCACGCGAAGACCGACATCCGCGCGGACGGAGTCGCGGGCGGAAGCTAGTATAATAATAATACTTTATTGTAAGGAAGAAAAAAGCCCACGATTACCACGATTAGCATTTCCTATCGCATTATTACTCTTCCACGACATTAAAAAATCAATGTCCAAGTACTACCTCGGAACACTGCACGTCAGGACTTGCCCTATAATACTTAGGGAAAGGGGTTAAAAGCTACCGTCCGAGGTCCATTGTCCTGCCCTCATTAGGAGCCTGTGCCGTGATCAAGTGCCAATGTCTACTCACTTTTATTACAGGGTTGCCACGTGCAACAATGCAAAAAGAAAAAAAAATAATACATATAACATTTTTTTTCGTACACAAATTTTGGTAGGATTTAACTAGTAAATAATAGTTATATGTTGTAGTGTTATTGAACGTTTAATAGAAAAATATTATGTTTATGTGCCACAAAATCTAAATGTGACAATTATGTTCTGTATGAACGATTTAATCCAATAACATAGTATTGTATGTATTTCTATTTAATGTTAAGTTTTTCACCGTATCTTTGTTTAACTCATTCGTGTTTTATACATTGTTGTATAATAATATATCGTTCGTAAAAACAACTGTCTCAAGGAAAACATAATATATTATTGCATCGTCGACAACCCTATTCTTTCTCATTTTCTTGTAAGACATTGTTTATCGAGCAAAAACCGGCGATGCTGAAACTGAAATCGATAAACTCGGAATCAAAGGAAGGGTACTTTCTTTCAATGGGTATGTTTTTTGCATTTTTGTATACCGTCGGTTGGAGAATCGGAATAATCTCACTTAAGATTTCTGCGCTATATGTCGTTCCATTAAAAAAGCCTTGAAGTAGACTTATTCTGAATGTCTGAGAAATTTTGCTAGTGAATTTTAAGTTTGATTACATATTTGTGATGTTAATTGAGCTGTTATAATTCTAATATCCAGTAGTATTTTGATGCAAACCTGCTATGAAAAGAAACCTCCATGAAAATTGGTGCAGCATGGTTATAAATAAATATAGAAATAATTTGGAAAATCCAAAAGTGCACGCCTCATAATTTTTTTTAATAATTATTTATTAATTATTATTTTTGTTTATTTAATAACAATTAAACCACATCGAATCAGACCCTGAAAAATGAAAGGGTTCTATTCCTGAGCATACTCAAGCGTAAGAGAAAAAAAAAAGACTCGATTAGTAAAGTATTTCGGTCGCTATCGTGTTAACAAGAAAAAGGATCCGCACATACAGACACACGGACGTCCAAGACAGAACTTTTTTAAACTGTTTTTTAACTAGTTTAAATAACAAAAATGACATCAAAAATATCATGAATGTTAAAAATAGTGTTTTTTCTTAATATGTGTGTGTATGTATTATCTTACAAGTGCAATGTATGATACATAAAGACATTTTAAGTTTGAAAAATCAGATGTTTTGCGCGAAGTGACAGTAGTACCCACCTCAACGCTTCGCTTATGAGGCGTGCAAAAGACATTCAGGGTGTCAGCCTGATTGCACGTTTCACATACTACATCAACAATGTGCTATAAGTTAAGTAAATAATTTTCGTAACCACTTAACTATTTATTGGGTAACCATCTAAAACATTGTATGTTAATCTATCCCTTTCAACACACAATATAACTTTATTCAAGATACCCCTATTCCATAAGTAACAGGTAAATATAATTGGGCTGACTATAGTGGCTATATACTGACCCTGACCATAAGCTAACGCGTCGAGCGCCTGCTCGATGCCCTCACATGTTAAAAGATAATTTTATTACACATAAAGCACTTGTCCAGACTTTTTTATACATTAGACGAGGAAAATGGCCGTCAAGGTCATCCTGATAACCACAATTCCATATAAAAATGAGCATCCTAATGACTTAATGCTAACTCTCGAAGACAAATTAAAGGGATAGAATGATACGATCTTAGCAAAGTCATAAACTTGGTTGAAGGTTGAAGGTTTCGCTTCGATACCATCTCGAAAGTAGACCCGTGTTAGACTCGTCAAAGAAAAATAAGGGAGTAAAGGTAAACAGATAATATGTAATAATAGTAAGAAAAAACGGCATATACTTTGTATTGTAACTTTCTGATGCATTTAAGAATTTTTATTAAAGTTAACTTCTCTTATTCTTTTCTACAAAATGTACGAATAATTTTATTAACCACACATTAAGGGCATTTAAGGGACCTGTTGTACCTGTGGTTTTTAAATTTAGTAAATTCGCAATATCTGAAAAGACGACCATAGTTCTATAGTTCTCCATAGTTTTAAGAACCATATGGAACCCAATATTTTTATTTATTTAGCAGTAAGCTGTATCTGTAATCTCCATACTTAAAAAAATCTTTTTAATAAAGACTAATATAATTTCTTAAAATGTTTTATAGTTCGAATAAATGAATATTAATATTTATATTTTTAAAAATTGATAAGTACTCCAACCTCGGCGTGCTTACTTAACATTTTGAAAAACTAAATTCAAATTTATTTTTTTGAAATCAAAATGACTAATTTTGTTACGCCTTGTTAATATACATATTAATTATTATTTATAGTACATTATACAGTACACTGTATAATGTACTATAAATAATATATGACGATCCATTCATGTCATAGCGAAATAAAATTACCAACAAAACAAGAACTATTGTTTTTTACGCGTCTAGTAGATACTATTCGCATTTTAATGTAATGTTTAACAAAATTCAAGTCAATTATCAGTTCGTTGAACTCGGTAGTGAATACTAAGCTGTCTAGGTAGTATTTTTTCCTTGTCTAGAATTAAAATTATTGTACTATATTGTTCACATCAACCGTGTGTATCTTGAAATTGGTGAGGTATTTTTATGATTTATGTTTTTTGTGCTTTATGATGACGTGTGATGGTTACATACTTTTTAGTTATATTACCTACTTCCTTTGGTTGAAATTAGGTTCATTTAAATATCTACCTAATTAATAAAATAATACGATAGGGTGTGCTTGGAATCATGTTTTTGTATTTTATAATTGTTCTAATTCATATTATTAATCTAACGAAAATAGGCACGTGCGCAAAATTTATGTATTTTTTGTTGTCTTTTTTTTATTTAAAAATTAAATAATTATATAAATAAAACAATTGCGTTCAGGGCCACGACGGCCCTGAACGCAATTGTTTTAAACACTCGAAATTTTGAATAGAATGTCAAGCAAAGTTAAATAATTGCGTAGATTTTCGTTTTGAAAAAAAAAAACTGTTTCAGGGCAAGGTTTGTTGAAAATTCTATCAAATATTCTGTTTAAATTAGTAAATAAATATCATGCTATCGTATCATAAGTAGGTGCTAAAGTTGACAAATCTTATTGAAAAATTGGCATTCTTAATTAGGTAAGTATACTGTTGAGTTACACAAAAATAATACATAATAATTTTCATTCTTTTAAACTCCAGTCTAGATTTATACTCATACGAGTCACCTCATTAATATTCCAATTAGTTTAATTAACTGTCTTCATTATGTAACATGCAATAAAGACTTGTACTGAATAAAGTTTATCTTTTAATGTCTTATCTTAATAGTTAATACATACAATATTAATACATTGATATTTTTTTAACTTTGAATCACCCAGATAAAAAAAAATACAGGTGACATATAAAATGGCGCGAAAGAGTAAAATAGAGTATAATAGCGCACAGACATCCCGCCGTGTTTAATTGTTATTTTTTATCTGTTGTCTCGAATATACTCTGTTACGCTTTATAAATTGTTATAAGCACGTAAACTCATAAATTCATAAGAATGCTTTTAAAGCTAAATAACACGATATGTCCGGCCTTGACTGCTTGTGGAATTTTTGACAAGTTAACTTCCCATTCATTAAATATTTTTAATATGCTCACCTTACTCATACATATGAATGAATCGTAAAAAATAATGTGATTTTAAAGAATAATCTGCTTATTGAGTTACAATTTTTTATATATAAAAAAATATTTATTTGAAAAAATTTGAAATAGGTACATCTTATATAAAATTCTCGTGTCACAATGTTAGTCTGCATACTCCTCCGAAACGGGTGGACCGATTCTCATGAAATTTTCTGTGCATATCGGGTAAGTCTGAGAATCGGCCAACATCTATTTTTCATATGTACCTACCACGGGCGAAGCCGGGGCGGACCGCTAGTATTTCAATAAAATAGAGTTAACACTCAGTATTCAATGTATTCATCTTACCTCGAATAGTAGTGTTTAAATACTATTCAAATTTAAATATTTCAGCATAAATTTAAAACTATTTCTTATGTTCATTTATCTCAATAAAATAAGTTTTTTGAGTGAAACGATATAATTTTTCAACACGTACATCACACATAAATAATCTCCTCATATAACATTCTTACAAGAAGAAGAGCTAGTACGTATATAGACGCTTTCTCGATTCCAAGTTTCCCAAAATATTAACAGTAGCAAGTTACATAAAGACAGCACATTAGAAATATACATGTCAAGCGCGTGTTTTAAAAAAAAAAGTACGAGACCAGAGACTAAATTGGAATTGACCTGTCAAATTCAAATATAGAATCGAGGAGGTGCGATGCGACGTCCCGCGTCTGTCTGATGCGTCGTTTTGTAGTTAAGGGTGTGTCACACGAATTCGATTTCGATTTTTTTCATTGATATATGAAATATTTCAATCTATCAGAATAGACAAGTATGATGATATTTTAATTGAATTATAGATGTTACAATATAATATACCAATGTAGTCGTGTGACATGTTATTGTATTTTGCAATTGTTTTGGACTAGAAACTAATAAAGCTCTTAGTCGAGTAACAACATTTATTAATTCTTCATCCTTATTGTTTTACCGAAGGTTTAAATGGAATCTTGAATTTATGACTGTATCATTTTTATTAGGAACTCGTATCTGAAATACAATATTTATATTTTAGTATGTTAAAAGCGAGCCAAAAGGGATAAGAACTTCGCCCGCTACATATCACGTGTGTGTAATAGCTTCTATTAACACCAATAATCTTTAAAATATATCGTTACCGTATGTTAGTGTGACTGTGTGAAGTGGCAGAACAATTTCTGCTCCATGAGGCCTTAATGACTTGGGACGGTCTATTTTTAAACGGTTGTCAAAACGGTCTCTTACGTGCTCTTACATACTCTGTGCCCATATTAAAAAGAATAAATGAAGTTCAAATTGTTTGTTGTGGTCTCGGAGCAATGTTAATTGCTTGTTAATTGCTCCGAGGTTGTGGTAAATACATGTATGAATTAATTCTACCGTCGCTACTCGCTGATATATTAATTCGAATATTATTAAAGTAGGATTTATAAACACGTGTTTCATTAATGTTCTAAATTTCGTCGCGATTTTTACTTTTTAATATCTGTATGTATGTTTAACAATTATATAAACACAATGCAAGTAAAATTGTATTCAGCTATTCACAATTTTATTTCGGATAGTAACACCATGGACGTATAAAAAAAGACGGACGGTATATCGCCTAAACATTGAGTGAAGCCTAGTAATGGCGGCGAAACATCCATGTGTGTGTGCCATGTTGCCATGGCAACAGCTGTCCTGTTGACAATGGCGGCTGTATTTTTTTCTATAAATTTTGCCGTAATAATTTTGTCATTAAAACATAAAAGAAATAACTTGCTTCCCTGTGGAATGTAATCCCTCGTGTTTTGTTATTTAAAATTGTACTGTTGCGACACCATTTAACCACGCAAGACGGCATTTTAAATATTTTTTGTGAAACAGTGACGCAGTTAATCAGTCGGTAGTTCACGACGTAATGGCGGCCGACTAGCTTACTATGGTGAGAGTGTGTGCGTGTTCATTGTCTTTACACGATCGCTAGCTTACTATGGTGGCTTCACGTTGTTTGTTCGTAATACGGCGTCCGTCTTTTTTTATACGTCCATGAGTAACACGACACATAATGAGACGGAAGTTTTAAGTTCTTTACCACACGAGCCTCTCTATTAAATAGCAATTCTGCTTTTTTATTACAACAGGAGTTGTATTGGAATTGCTGTATATGTAGGAACATATACAGCAATTTCCAAAAACGTTTCCAAGTTCCAACCAAACCTTACGCTGTGACGTCACACAATTGCACTTCCTATTGCTGGACTACACGAGCCTCCCTATTAAATAGCTAATCTGCTCCTATTACACCTCCTACATAAAGAAAAATACCCAAAAACGGTTCCAACCAAACTTCACGCTATGACGTCACAATTCTACTTCCTAGTGGAAAACGAGTGACCTCGAGCGAGCTAAAGTCGTAAACCTATTATATTCGCGGAGCATTCAAGGAACACAGCTGTTGTATGACCGCCCTTGACTCGTTCGACCTATACTTGGTGACTTGGCTATACGATTATTTATAATCCCAATGTATAATCTATCATAGACTAAATAGGCTAATGATGACGATGAAAGTAATATATACGAGAAAGAGTCGTACTGCGGAGAACGTCAAATACAAAGCAAATGTTTGTGCCTATGTACTAAGGGATTTTTTGTAAAGATAAAGGATTCTTTGTCGTATATTTATTGAAAGGCTTGATAATATAACCTTTCATAGCAGGGAGAATAAATAAAGGAGCTGATTGATGATTACAAATTACAATCATGATGTACTTTCAAACTTACATGACTTGCATTTTGGTTTACAAGTTAAAGTAGTTTTAAGATTTAAGATTTTAGATTTAAGATCTATTCCTTAGATGAAAGAATAATAGGAAAGAGATTATTCCAGAATAAAGCTTGGATAATTGTATAAAAGTTAGCTCAGAATTTAATCTTTTACTTTTACCTATTTCTGAGCCGTCCGACGCACCTGGCCAATTTCTTTGTTTAAATGAATTACTATCGTTCTATTTTCATTTCGCTATCAAAATTAGTTTTTTCAATGATAATGAAATAAATTATCGTGAATAAAGATGGTTGGGAGTAACTTTTTGAGGAAGTAGTGTCGTATATGGAACCAGTATTGTTTTCAAACTTACTTTTCTATGCCTTTTAACTCGAAAATGTGTACACTAAGGGATGATAAGTAAATAAAAATTGTCCAATATATAATATTATATTTATTTATGTCAGCACAGCATTGCTACAATTTTGCTTATGTCCGATGCCCAATTTTACCAATGGCTTTATTCGTGACGTCGATAAATGTTACAATAAACCCAACCATAGTTTCCATTCGCGTATAAACAACAAACTGTTGTTATTTACTTTAACTGACAACCTAGTTGACTTTTCACTTGTCAAACTCACAGCTCGTGTAAGCTTAGCGGGAAAAAATAGTTATAAAAACTCAATCCATTGATCTCTCGAAGCGGCGGGAGTCGGCTCTCATCACGATCGCAGGTCTCACGTATGATCATTTTAGTGTTGAGTTTTATTCGAAACTTTTTATATCGTGAGGCCATTAGACGCTATCATTGATGGCTGGCCGTTTTTGCTTCTATGTTGAAAAAAAAATGAAAAAAAAACATAGACAATCAACGTCACGCGTTCGCGCCAAAATTGAAGGCGTTGCGGATGTCACGTGAGAAAAATATGAATTGAAAAAATTGAGGCACGATCGTGTTTATTATTTCAATTTATGGTTATTATATGCAAAGTATAGTATAAATACACGAATAAGGATTTTCAGAATGAATTATCGTGTTTATGACGTATGTTTCTACTCAATATAATTAAGAGTTCAGAAATAATTTACAAATCCTTATAAGGCAACATTTTACGTTTAATTTTAATTAAAATTATATCTCAAAAAACTATTTGAAATTATAATGGTAATATGCCCTTTATATTTTTCGTCAGACGACAAATTTTAAATTTCGAACGCTGTATTGCCAATGCGTTCAACGCAACCATAGCCAAATAATAAACATTCAAATTTTTTGTCTATGATTAGTCGTGAGAACATCTTGATCGATGTGATTGGTCGGCACTTTTATATTGACAGCTGATTTTGATGAGCGGCAACACAGCCGTCTATACGTGATTACTGTATATATTTTAGGTTAGAATTACTTTTATGTGAGAGTTTATTACCAGTAATAGTAATAATGTTTATTACATTCTTCATGTAAAGTCATAATAAAATAAACACTTTGTATATTTTCGTCATCTATGATTTCAAGGCACTCGGTAACGTCACGGTTTTCCCTTATTTGATTATAGTGAGATTAATAAAGTAGTGCATATTATTTTCTCTTATAAATCTAATTGTATTTTTCAGGAAAGGCAAGGCGCCCGTAAAAGTTTTAAACATCGTTTAAAATGTTGTATTCAAACCGTGGGCTGAATATAAGTTAAGACGTATTATTATTATCATACGAGTAACCGATATTCCATTTAATAAATGTCTTAATATTATGATCTTAACGGCCATCTTTCGAAGACGTCCTCATCTCAAATCTATTACCGTTAAGTATTGCGTATTTGATACTCAAGCATTTCTTAATGAACTTGTAATGTTTTTGCGTATCTAATCCGATGATATTTCTATGAAGACTGATTCGCTAGACTATCGGGTTTCTTTTGGTTAATCACCTACAGATAAATTAGCGACATCTCCATAAAAAGATATTTAATTAATCAAGATTGATTGGATAATTTATGTAAATTTATTAGATTTTATAACAGATTATTAATGATGACTGAGTTAAGTATCTATGTAAATATTGATTTAAAGGTTGTGTTAAAATAGTCATAATTTTGAAGAGGCAAAATTTATAAAAGAGGTATAAGGCCACCCCTTGTGTACTAATTTTAAGTTGCTTTTTGATAAAATCTGTTTTATTTTACCGGTGCATGTACATCAAAAGAACATAGAGACAGAGCAAGAGCATTCTTTCGCGATCTTTTAGTGTAAACGAAAACTCGTATTCAGTGTTGTTCAGTATTAGAACATTTCATATATTTTCGAACGCACTATGAACAACGAAAGAATGCTCTACGCCTGTTTACACTAAAATAATTATTTTACACAATGGGGTTAGAATGAGTATTCGATCGTTTGACGTAAATGCACCGTTATCTATACAAATATTATAAAGAGGAAAGGTTTGATTTTTTGTTTGTTTGTTTGTTTGTATGAATTGAATAGGCTCCGAAACTACTTGGCAGATTTGAAAAATTCTTTCACTGTTGGAAAGCTACATCATTTCTAAGTGACATAGGCTAGGTTTTATCCCGGAAATCCCACGGGAACGGGAACTATGCGGGTTTTTTTTGAAAACGCGGGCGAAGCCGCAGGCGGAAAGCTAGTAAATAAATAAAGCTCTAAATATTATATCTCTTTATTTATACTAATATTATAAAGCTGAAGAGTTTGTTTGTTTGTTTGTTTGTTTCAACGCGCTAATCTCGGGAACTACTGGTCCGATTTGAAAAATTCTTTCGGTATTAGATAGCCCATTTATCGAGGAAGGTTATAGGCTATATATCATCACGCTACGACCAACAGGGGTGGAGCCACGAGGGTGAAACCGCGCGGAGCAAATAGTATACCGATAACTTCATTAAATCGCTGCCCAATTTTACAAATTCTATAGTGAATAGTCTATAATAACACTGAACTCTGCCACCAGGTCAAAATCTTATACAAACAAGTCCTAATGGTTATGCAAATGGATGTCACTCGGTTTGGACGGTGCGCAGTGGCAGACAAACGAACTGCGTAAAGTATTGTGGTTTGGTGCAAGATATACGCGTAAGCGATTTGGAGCTTTAAAGAGCGTCATGTAATCATGTTAATCGTAAGTCTCCAATATAGTGTAATTATTTTTATGTAATTATTGTTCCTGTAACCTTGAAATTGGAGGAACGTTTTGTAATATTTTTTTATGTTACATTACATTAAAAAATGTTTATAAAATTGAACCTGCGTGAGTCTGAGTGTTTAATCGAATTTCCAAAATTGTTCATATTATAAAAATTGTAAGATTAAATTAAAAAATAAAGATATTCTGTTGAAAATTATACAAACAATCTTACAAAGTCCACTTAAAATAATTGTGAGTAAGACAAGAAGCAGAATTTACTGTGTTAAGTATGGCCTTTTTACTGAAACCTTTTTAATTAAAACGAAGTGGCCTTCTTGCATATTCATAAAAAAATGAAAAAAATACGTTTAAAAAATCTGTTATATTACAACATGATTACAACACATATCTACAGTGTACCTTTTTAAACAATCATCCCTGATTATAATTATAAAAATTATTCAAAACAGACCGTAAAATAAACAGAAACAAAAACGTGACATAGCAGAAACGACATTGGTGTACCTTTTTTATATAAAAAAAAACTAGCCACTCACCCCGTCTACGTACGTTTACCCGGAATCAAAAATATAACCTCCCTCACCCATTCATAATTTACACTAGTCACTATGCAATGTGCAAAGTTAGAAATTATAAAGAATCGTTGACAATAAAAATATTTAATATCTGTACTTTACATTATTTAAACAGGAAATATCTGATTAAATAGGCTCTGAAACTGCTGAACCATATTTAACATTCTAAAAGCTACATCTTTACTTATAATAATAATTTATTTACTCATTGAAACATCATTGGTCCACTTGTTAGTAACAATATTCTTATACCTATGTTAGTAACAATACCAAATTTAATACTTGGT
This sequence comes from Colias philodice, assembly GCF_061535455.1. Lineage (NCBI taxonomy): Eukaryota > Metazoa > Arthropoda > Insecta > Lepidoptera > Pieridae > Colias > Colias philodice. Next base: position 9,686,111 of record NC_143097.1, read on the forward strand.
AACATAGGGTATTTTTAATTTTTTTTTATCCCATATATGTAAGGTTTTGTCGAAAATCGCGTCATCTTCTCACTTACGCCGCTAAACGCAAGGAACCATGCGTTAGGCATACTTGTAAAACAGTACATTACCAAATAGTTTTTGTCGCGCCGCGCGGTGTTTGACAGATCTATTCTCGGCTAGAACAGAACAAGGATACTTCGGGAACTTTGTTTGTTTTTATATATTTGTGTCAACGAATCTAGAGAAAGCGTAATATCGTATACTAGAACTGCATGAATCCTATGCGGCTGTTATTCTAGTTGCTAACGTTAGTTTCTATAGCAACAGCTTTTTTGCTTGTATATTGCAATAAAAATTACGTTTAATAAGTATACCTTAAGAACATAGGACCGAGGGCGGTTCAAGGGGGTATTGAGCCACCTATAACATCTTCCCGGTCCTGTGACTGTCCTACCTACTCTGGGTAGTCGATAATGAGGCAGGGAAGCCACGTAGTCTGGCATATAGCTGCGGGAGCTCTGGTGCGTTCTGCGAGAGATCCCGGAGTCCCCGCTATCATGCTTTGGGTTTGGCCGTCGAGGAGGTTTTAGTGGGTAAGAATCCCACATGCTTTCTTTTTCCCCCAAAAGGGAGTATCTTTTGAAGATTTCCTCCCCGTTACCAAAAAAAAAAAAAAATACCTTAAGAACATAATATGCAGATACAAACAGATAACAAAACAAAAGACATAAATACAAGTTATGTACTTTGGGAGACAAGAGCCTAATCGGGGTTAGAGAAGGATAAGTCTGAAAAAAAAAACGCAAAAGAAAGCTCCTTCTTGAAAGCTATTTCAATAAATGACACTCAAAACAATCTATTTACACGCCACTTACGAACGCATTACGCACGTGGAGATGAACTGATAAATCAAATTATTACCTAGCTCATAGCTATTACTGATTGATTGCTTGTAATTTGAACTGAGTACCGATATAGCCGTAGCTTTACTTATAAACTTAGCTTATAAAGCTTTGGTTGTATAGAGAAGCTTAGCGATAAGCGATAAATTAATAAGTATGGGAAGATTTCTTGTTAATGTTTGCTTATAATTTGAACAACTGAGTGCAGATTTGTAGCTTTAGTTATAAAGCTGTAGTTGTGTAGAAGCTTAGCGAGAAGCGATAAATTAATAAGAGCATTTATTTATATGATTGCTTATGATGTGGACTGTAGAGTCCTCAATATCGATATCGGTTTAAGTTTTACTTTTGTAGCACAGCGTAAAGCGCTAAATTAATTTAATATATTTGATAATAAAAGTAAAGTATACATATTAATTTAGGTGCTTAGTTAATTATATTTTCACTAAAAAGCTACACACTTATGAAAATAATACAATAGAGCCAAGAGCAGATTGGCAGATGTCACATGTCGTGACAGTTTTTTTGGTTCTACAACATGTCAGTCATTACGGTATTTTCCTTCACCGATTGGATATTCTGTGTTGATGTAAAAAAATGTGTGAACCGATATAATTTTTTGCCTGTTCAGTGAGTGTCTAATCATCGACTTTTTTTATTTATAACGGAGGTTTTCAGAGCTACATATTGAGAACGGTTACTCATTTGGCTTCATCTAATTCTATTAGGTAGTTAGCTGTGAGTTCCTAATTTGTTGATGAATTAAAAAAAGTCCCTGTTCGTTAACCATTTGTAAAAATCATTATGCTTTGACCAAAACCTTAACTTTAAATAAAACTACATAATATATTAATTGTTGGTCAAGTTTAAGAATTAATTTCTCAGTTCTGATTCTCTTTATTTAAATACATATATACGCTAATTAGTATCTTCTAAATCACACCTTAATTTTTTAAGACTATTCACTTAAAGGTAACTTAGACTTAGACTTAACTGACTGACTTAACTTAGACTTAGGTATATAAGCATAGTACAAAGAGAGGTATAAGCAACCAATTTATTCAAAAATCTTACAATATTTCTTACTTTTACATACTTTAACGTAACAAATTACTTAATTCATAGAAGAACATTCACAACGAGACATTCAAGAAAACAGATTTGAAGATAAAATAAAGAATTTGTATTTTTATCACACCAAGGCCTAGACAATCTAAACTATTAACTAGGCATCACACAACTTATTATAATAAGTTCATCTTTATATATATAACTAGCAGTCCGCCCCGGCTTCGCCCGTGGTACATATTTACGTTTTCTCTACGTAAGAACCATCCTCGTACTTCAAGGAATATAATAAAAAAAGAATTATCGAAATCGGTTCAGCCGTTCTCGAGTTATGAACACATTTTGCGATTCATTTTTATATATGTACTAGCGGTCCGCCCCGGCTTCGCCCGTGGTACATAATATTTACGTTTTCTCTACATAAGAACCATCCTCGTACTTCAAGGAATAAGTATAATAAAAAAAGAATTATCGAAATCGGTTCAGCCGTTCTCGAGTTATGCGCTTACCAACACATTTTGCGATTCATTTTTTTATATATAAGAAGATTAAGCCGCATCATACTAAAAGTTTCACAACATATAATTAACATTTCTCACACCACGAAAAAAGGCTATCTATACATATAATAAAATCGTAGGAAAGTCAAAACTGTACATTGAATATTTTTTTAAAAGAATACTTGATCCATGATCTATAATCGATATAGAAGCCAAAAATATAGTTTTTAGAATTTTTGTCTGTTTGTCGGTTTGTCTGTTTGTCTGTTTGTCTGTATGTATTTCCGGGCTAATCTCAGAAAGTACTGCATAGATTTACTTCAAATTTTGCATGAATATTCCTAAGAGGTCGGGTGAGGATAGTTTAAACATATTATCATGATATCACCTTCGCGGGAGGAGCTGTGAACCTTTATTTTTCTTACATATTCCGTGTACTACGACAGCGTACAATCTAAAGACTCATGTTTAAATGTTGGTTTCGAGTAAGCCATGCTATTATCTAGCTTTACAAAATAAAAACTATGTCATTTACGTAATTTGGGCAGAGAAACAGTTTAATGAATTTAGTAGTATAAAGACAAATTTGAAACAGCGCCATCTATGAGATTTCGTAAAAATCAAATCAATTTACATGTTATCACTACTGAACAACTGGTGAAAATTAATAATTTAAATATAATCATGTTATTTATTTAACTCTTTAACCCATATCTTCCCTTCCCTATAAGGTGCGCTTATATTTCGTGTGAATATACTACATTTTTAAAAGTGAGGGTAGATGTTTATTATTTCAAGTCAAACTAGACACCATTACAATTAATCTAATATTGATTGTGTTCATTGGTTACATTTTTAATCTTCGTGTTTTATAAATTTATAAAGAATAGAAAAAATTCGATCACGAGGCGGGACTCGAACCCACATAATTTCGTGATCGAATGTTTCTATTCTTTATAAATTTATTATTTATAAATTTATATTTATAAAGCATTTGAATAAATAAATAAATAAAATTAAAATAAATGTCATAAAACCAAAAATATCAAATTCAATCTTCGTGTTTTGTGAATTTTCACCATGCGTTCCCACAAAAGGTAAGTTGTTACTTTTATAGGTATTTATTTTTATAATGATAGCAATTCATGTTTTTTATTGGTTTTATAATGGTTTTATATTACACTTTTAGAATGAAATAATAAAATGATGAATTCTTTTTGACTTTTACAAGATTTTGAGGTGCGTTGGGAACAGTAGTTTGTTGATAAAATTTTATATGTAAGTAGCTTTTTTTATTGATTTACAATTATTAACGTTTGATTTTTTATTTACAGATTCAATGTTCATAAAATTATATCGCCTTTGGAAGACTATTTCTGCTGACAATTTTACAACAACACTTGAAAATTGATGATTTGATGATGAAGATAGTGGCAGCAAGGATTAAGTGGAAATTAGTAATCATCCGCTTCGTCAATTTTTGACTGAAGTTAATGTCCAACGTATGGTTCAATCATTGGAAGTATCTCGGGTAATTTTGGAGGATATTTTTCAGGAAGGAGAGGAGGGGCAGCCAACCACATATCAAACTACTACGTTTTAGTACCGAAAAAAATGTTATTGCCAAATGAAACATAAATTTTGCACTCACAACTGTACAAGTTATGATTTTTATTCTGACTTTGCTGTTATCTGATTATAATATTTATCGTTATGGCTATCGAGGTACCGACCGTACTGGGATGAGAGTACATGATATTATACCTACTCATCATCCAGGATTGCTTAGAGCATTTTCACACTGAAAAAGATGTTTTCTTTGAATCGTAGTTGCTTCATTTATTTATTTTTAATCATTTTACATAATATGTTTTATATTTTCCCATTTTCATTATATTTTATAAATAAAATGGAACCAACATAACTTTGTTGTGTATATATCATTTCTCTATTAATAATCCGTAGGCATATTTTCCGAGCACCCCATTTAAGGTGCGGTCCTGAAATTATAAAAAGTTAATGTATACTTTTGCCTAATATAAGCTCAAGATCATTTTTAGATAAAAATAACAAAAAGAACTTATTTATTAAAATTTAGTAGATAAAAGAAATTATGTTACGATTTTATAAGAAAACACAGTATATTTATTAGGCGGCGGTGATCTCTTCCAGGCAAAAGATATTCATCAGCTCAATAAAATTGAATAGTTGTTGTTAGTTATTCTTTAAATTCACTGATTGTAATGAGCATTTCCGCATGCAAGTTGTATCGTAGTTTAGATATATCATAGTTTTGACACATTACAGTTCCAACAAAACCCTCAAATTTTTGAGCAGAGTTGAGCAAGATAATTTAAAAAATGTGCTGTGTTAAGTATTATAGAAAAGGTTAGTTCGTTGATAATTATCATTTCTTCATCATTTACATGGGTGTTGTTAAATGTTAGTAAAAATAAACTTTGACTGTTAATACTTTTGTTCAGTATTTACCTGTATGATTATTGCTTGGTAATTAATATGTATATTTTCATGTCGTATAGCTAATTATAAACATAAGTGTGATGTGAAACTAGCTGGATTTATTTTTACACACTCACAGCCATATATTTTATATTAAAATAGTGTAAATCATAATATTTTTTCACAATTAAAAATATTTCCTTTTTTCTGATGGTGTTGGCATCGAATTAAACCGCGCTGTCGTTTCGTTCACTAAAAGTGATGTTATGAGGACCGAATATGTAGCCGCCTCAACTTACGGAAACGAGAGTAACCTGCGTTGTCTGTTAGTTATTGTATAGTCGAATTTAATGTTACATGGAAATTGGAATCTAAATATATTATGTATACTTAGGTATATTAAATCTGTACATGAAATATATTTCCTAAATAACTATCACGGGGTGATTAGGGATCGACACTGATGCCAAAGAAGCAAACAGTAAAATTTTTGTCCGTATAACCGGTATAGAAACAAAAACTACTCGACGGATTTAAACGAAACTTGGTACAATTATTTTTCATATTCCTGAGCAGAGCAGTAACTCCATTTTTAAGCTTTCGTCGCGTTTGCAACCTTAATGGTTAAAGCTACACAGAAATCATGTATTCAGAAAGAAATGTTCTCCTTATTATATAAAAAATATCTCCCGACATCATAAATGTCTATCTTTTATGGTTGACTCACAATAACACGTGTAACTTCCGATAGCTTAGGAGTTCGAAGCTTTCTGATTATATTTGTCTATAACACTCTCAGTCCGTTTTAACTCAATTTTTATTTTCATGCATCAGTGCCACCTAAAAAATCTTTATCTCGAAATTCGAGCAAAGCTAAGAAAATGAGAAATAAGAGTTCTCAAGAATCGTTAGAGGTATACTCTAGGCCGAAAACAACACGTGTTATGCCGAGAACCTGAAACCGCTTCACAACGAGAATTGCGGCTCACAGCTGACCGCGAACGGCATGTACTATCCCGTGAGACCGAAACCTTCACTGAGAGGGTATAACGTCTCACAGCTGATCACGGCCGTCACATTTTATCTCGAGAATCTGAAACTTTTACTCAATATGAAGACCGTTTGACAAATGATAGGGTGCACCATAATATTATTCGATCTCTTGAAGATGAACATGAGCATAAGCAATGACTAGAGTAGGGACGCGAATATTACAATTAATTGAGACAAAAACGATTATTAAGTTTGTTTAATGAAAGATTAAGAATTGAAACTATTCGGTCTCTGGAAACGGACGAATAGCGAGAGGCCCCTCTTACTGCAGACAGATTTCGCATAGTCTTAATGACTTAGAGGTAAACATAGAAGATCAATCTACGAATTCGGTGGTGGGGTCCGACAAATATAAAAGTGGGTTTTCTTATAACCTCACAATTGATTACAGATCATCTTCTGTATAGGCGATATTAACGTAGTATGTTATTTTTGTAATGCTTTAAAGTGGAGTAAGGAGTCGGCTTTCGTTTGAAGATACACCGGAACCTTTGAAATCACTACTTTTAGAGGAACATGACGTGCAATCTAAACAGTTCTTAGACAATATTCGCTCTTATAGTAGTGCGTTTCAAATGATCCTTTGGTGCTCAACAATTATCAGAAGGTCCTTTCATGCTTACTTTTAAGATACAAGGTCAAGTTTACCATTTGATAGGATCCCTTTTGCCTGAAGGCCAACCTAAGTTTCTTTAAATATATTTTGTATTCGACTACAACGAATAGTCGAATACAAGAATTATCAATATTTCTCGAATTTAAAACTGAACTCATTTCACAATTTTAGAACATGTTTCATCAGGTTAATTCGTATGTATGCAGTTTTAAATCGACATTAGAAGCTTTTCCTCAAGATGGTGATATTAATATAAGATTGTTATAAATGTCTATCGGCACTCAGGAACTCCCTGGGCGTGTATAACGCCCAGGCCACAGTATTACAATTTTTCCTACAGCAGGGCGACGAATGTATTTTCGCATAGCAAAGGAGGGGAACTCGCGGGGGGTCAAGTGACGCGGGCCACGTACCCTTAACATGCTTAGTTTGTGGTACCGAGCTCGAAAGAAAGTCATCGTGTTTTTGTTTTGTTACTATGTAAACTAACGTAATTTAATACTTAGGTACATATTCTATAACGGTGCGCTCAAACTGTTAATCTACATTTAATTTAGATTATTATTTGAAATACTAAGTAATGTAGAATTTAAATCACATTCCTTCATGTTTTCCTCAGATTTTCAATTTTCTCCGATTTTAAGATTTTCAGAGTGTTCAATTTTAATGTAGTTAAATTTTATAAGAGACAATTAAGAACATTCAAAAATAAAGTGTCACGTATTTTTTTTAAACGACGAATGACCTAAAACGACGTAATCGCGGACGAAGTCGCGGGCAACAGCTAGTATTATTATAATAACTGACGTTATGCAAAATGAATCGGAACGATTCCACAGACTATAAAAGAAAAAAAAAACTGTTTACATTCATGGCCTTTGGTGCGTAAACAATAAACATATAGGTATTCTTACCAAGGTTCTAACTAAGATGTAAGGCATCGTATACCATGTAATTAAGAAATACCACATCAAATAATGTTGTTGAAACGTATTATGTTTAACTAGATTTCCGCCCGCGGCTTCGCCCGCGTTTTCAAAGGAAAACCCGCATAGTTCCCGTTCCCGTGGGATTTCCGGGATAAAACCTATCCTATGTGTTATTCTGATGTATAAGCTATATTGTGGTAAAGTTTCATTCAAACCATTCAGTAGTTTTTACGTGAAAGAGTAACAAACATCCATACATCCATACAAACTTTCGCCTTAATAATATTAGTAGGATCTACTTCAAGAAATATTGAATTCTCTACGAACAGTGAATGGTTATGAATTAAAAGCAAACTGCTTTCTCTTTTTAAGGAAATTAAACAATATTATAATTTGAAAAGATCTGCAATAGGATCTAGAAAGTTAATATATTGCCCTTACAACAGTAAATATACTGAACAACATGACAAGGATAATCTTCAACCTGTTATATAAAATAATATTTTTATATCTAATAAAGATTAACAAACACACTTTCGCATTTATAATATTAGTAAGGAATTTATAAGATATTAAATTAAATATCTATTAGTAAAAAAAAACCAAAACAACCAAGAGGTTAATTCTAACAGCAGGAGGTTCATCATAACATTACAAAATTAACCAAGGGATCTGTTAGGAAATAAAACGACAATTTGTTAATATAAATAGTCAATAAATAATCATCTTTATACATAGTACATACTCCAATATGTAATGTACCTAACACTTTTATGTGAATACCGGTTCAACAGAATTGGAACTATTCTGTGTGATTACCGATTTTAATTCCGGGAAAAATCGTTATTTTTACAGTATGAGAATTTAATTTGTATAAAAATATCGGCTTTATCGAATTATGATATTCAAATCTCCTACGACTTAAGGCCGTGTACGCGGTCCGTGCGCTGTTTGGCTCAAATATGTGATTTTTCAAACCAGATTGTCCATCAACCACTTATCTTACAAACATATGAATTACTAATAATTTTAGGAAATTTTATTGTCTATGTAGTTAGTTAAGAGTTTTTTTCAATTAATACAATATTTGTGAATACCATCAAGATAACTGAGCCGATGATTACTTGATTTCACTTTTAGTGTCAATTTCGAAGCTAAAAATATCTGAAATTGCTGACAGATCTAACACACAATTATTTTTAACTAACTGCAAAGATCCTTATTAAAATAGTTGGTTAAAAGATTTTTTTATTTTGGACTCCTAACTTACGAAATTAAAATCCGAACAATGTGAATTTTTTTAGAAATTATAGTCGACAAAATGATTATTTTCACCAAGATATTTGACTTTATTGAATATAATTTATACATATTCCAATAAAAGAATGTCTTACATATAAGATAAAATTTAAAAAATCAACTAAGGTACCTCTATTATTTTTCTACAAATTTTTTTAAAGTACTATAAAACACTGCGCGCGACCCGATTAAAATCAGTCGGCAGCGAGCCTTTCCAGAGAGAGGACATGTTGCTCGGCGCTCTCCGATGGACCTATGCTGTTCATAGTAAAAGGATAGCGCAAGCCGCGATCTATCGTAATAGATCGCGGAGATTTTGACTTGCGTTAAATTGAATATGCCCTCTTAAACAGCAATTTAATTTACATTTAACGTAATTTCCTTACAAAGTTCATTATAAAATCTCCCCTCAATAATCGACGAGCTTTCAATTTCCTCATCAACAAGTAACAACGAATGCAATGACCTACCATAATATACATGGAGTTATAATTGTGTTAAATGTAAGGAAAATAAAAAAGCAAAGCAGGTGTTCACCTACAGGGTGATGCAAAAAGTTCGTCGGTTAAACATTAATTGATACCATAAATCGAACTTGACAGTGCACTGGATGATTTCGCATTTTTTTGCATAATAATCGCTATATGAAAACAAGTAATTTGAATAGACAATATAATTGCGCTTTGTCCAATTAGTTATTATTTATTACTCGATTATAATAACTGTTTTATCTATGTCAATAACACATAGATATTTCTATATAGTTTTATGAAAAAGCGATGAATTCTAAAATTGTAAATTACTTAATTTAGTATCTAAGACATGTCTAGTTAAGCTAGAAACAAAAAATGTAACGTATTTTATTTTTATGTTAGGCGCGAGATTTTTTGCTGTGCAAAATTTGATGGGTATTTACGCGTCACTGACGTGTTAATATTCATAGTTTGTAATTGGTATCAGCATGACATGACGAATAAGATTTCACGCCTGTTTGTAAACCCCATTAAGGCCTATTTTATACATTTTTTACACTTCAAATACGTATGCTATTTTTGTAGTGTATTTCATATTGATTTCATACTTCACTTTTGTTCAGTATTATAAACTAGCTTACCGCCCGCGGCTACGCCCGCTTTGTCTAAAACCTAATAAATTATATACTAAACCTTCCTCTTGAATGAGTGATCTATTTAAAAAAAGCCACATCAAAATCCGTTGCGTAGTTTTAAAGATTTAAGCATACAAAGGGACATAGGGACAGAGAAAGCGACTTTGTTTTATACTATGTTGTAGTGATTTGTAGATTAACTATGTAGGCATTCATATCGTCTAGACTCTAGACTATTTCATAATCAGTAATTTAAGAAATTATTGAAATATATTATTTTTCCATTACTATTATGAAATAACATCTACCTACCAAGGTATAATATGAGACAAGTTGGCGTCTGCGACAGTTCAGAATAATACATGTGAGCAGCCTTTTGAAGGATAGGGGTCGCTTCTGTTACTATTTATTTTTCCTGTATCCCAAGGTTGCCTGGAAGAAATCGCTTTTAAGCGCCAAATTGTACATTAATTTTAAGTTACCTATCGTTTCTATAAATGTTGTTTTTGTGTGCATTGTACAATAAAGTGTTTTCTATTATATTCTACATGTAAAAGTATAGTTAAAGTAATAGAATAAGAATCATAAAAACTAACAAGTATAAAGCTACAAAACTAAGGTTTTGTAGTGTGCAGAATTTACTTAAAAAGTCCCCGTATGTTTCGCATACAGTATCTAGGAAGCAGTATAAATATCACACTTTTTATTCAATCATATTTATTTAAAACAAATAAAATCACCCTGTATAAACCTCACTAGGGGTGTATCGCAACAGGTGGGTATAACCACGCGACATACGCGTGCCCTCCGAATTGTATTCAAGATACATACTAATGCACCGTTTAGTAGAATCCTTGTTAGCATTATCTCTTTTATTAGCATCGAGATAGAATAGGACAGAATGATAGGTAATTCTCTTAATAGAATGCAATGATCGGGTAAATTAAGGATAAAGGCCCCCACGAAGCTTCTATCTTAATTGTAAAGTAATAAAAATAATGAGTATCATTGTTAATGATCATATTAAGTTATTAAAGTTCAGGCATTGTATATTTAATACGTACCGCTATTTAATAATTATGGAAATTAAGTTTTCGCGTATTGCTCTTTGCTTTGTACTTAACTTCAATACTTGTAGAGAGGTAGTTATTTTTCTTTTAAGACTTTCTTTTTATTTTATTAAAATTTTATATTTAGTACTGACAACCAACACGTCGAATGTTGAACCAAGGAATTTCTTACATCCTACAACATGAAAGTAATGAATAATTCGCTATTTTCAAGTAAAAATAAACTAAAAACGAAAAAGCCAACACCCTTGCTATTAAGGTTCACGCGACCGATCCAACGTAATAACGAAATAAATAAAAAGCACTGACCTTTATACGAAGAAATATTACTACAGATATATGTGTATTGTGAATTATTGCTGTTTTACAGGCTGTTTTAAAAGATTACATTGCAGGACGCACGCATCGCACCTGCCTTCGACCACAGACGTCATAAAAATGTATTGTATACGTATATACTGTATACGCTTTCTTGTAAATGCAAATATTTCTTATCTGTATCAATAAAATTAGTTTAAATGAATATGGATATGTTTTATAGATTAGTAGTTAGCTTCTTATGATAGATCTTCGCTATCGTTGGTAGACTTCTTTATACAATGAGCATAAAGTAAAAAAGCTCATAAATATCTCGCTCTAGAAGCAAGTTCGGAACTAGGTACATAGAATAATCAATTTGACACTTTTCCAAAGATATTTGAACCATAGAAAGTAGAAGTAATGCAATAAAAATATCAAAATTGCTCATCAAATACCGGATATAGAAAGTTAATATTTTCAAAAGAAATTATTTGATTATTTAAACGTTATTGACAAATCAAAGGATAATCTTGTTACATTTAAGGTATGATTAAAATATTGTAAATGTGTTAAATTGAATTCTTACCTCTTTTCTATAAATTACGTTTCTTCAAAGTTTTTAAAAATATGGTTGAGTGCTTTCTCATAAGTAAGTATCGATATAATATTTATATTTTTTGGTGTTCCCTCAATTCCGATGCCAACTAATTCATATTAAATATTTAGATCCTGTTTCACTTTACGATATTCCATAATCTAATATATTATTAATGAATCATATAAACAGATAATCATTTCATATATCCATAGAACTTAAACATTTAAAACGCATATAAATATAGTAAGTTTTTAAAGGGCCTAAAAACCGTCTTTATTTTAGCATACAGCTGCGTAACTCCTTATAGGTTCCTTCACCTGTACTTTATAATGGATAGTGCTTAGTTATAATCGTCTCTTACGGTGCATTTATACCAAACGAGTGAATACTCATTCTTACCCCACTATGTCAAATTCTTTTAGTTTAAACAGGCGTAGAGCATTCTTTCGTTGTTCTCAGTGCGTTCGAAAATATTCTATGCAATGTTCTAATACTGAACAACACTGAATACGAGTTTAAAGTTTTCGTTTACACTAAAAGATCACGAAAGAATGCTCTTGCTCTAGCTATATCTCTATGTTCGTTTGATGTAAATTCACCGTTATATAAAGTACAATTATATTGTTGGTGGTTTAGCGTTGAATTCCACAGGTCACCTGTTTGTGTTCGTTTGTGAGACTGCGTTTCATTGTCCTTTTTGTTATGCAATACTTATTTATATTATTATAGTAATATCGTGTCAATAAAGAAGCTTTTCCTTTTTTCCCTATAGCTATTTACAATACGACCGCCTCCTTGGTACAGTGGTTGACGCGTGAGCGTAGAACCGAGGGGTCCTGGGTTCGATTCCCGGTGGAGACGAAGAAAAAAAATGTCTCGGTCTGGCAGGACATTCTGTGTCTGCTGATCACCTACTTGTCCCTAAAGAAAATCGATCAGTGAAACAGATGTATGCATAATGCATCTGCCCCTTACCCCACTAGGGGACATGGGATTTCACTTTATTTACAATATGCATTGTAATGATGTGTGAATTTCGAGTTCAATTAGAACTCTAGTATTGTAAAAAAATACGTTTCACTCTCAAAATTGACGCCTAGTTCCGAGTGTTACTTCTAAATTTAGTGGCTATCAAGTAACAAAACAGAAACAACATCTCAGACGCAGAAATAATTATTGACAAAAAAAAGTTATACGATTCTAAATACTTACCCTTTTCCACATTCATCTTACAGCAATCTATTTCGAATGCACAACATTATACAAAGTATCAACAAGCATATGCACACATTTTTCATTTTTATAATGTAACGAGTCTCAAAATAAATGTGTCACATATATCATCACGGTAACTCCTTAATCCTGACACTGTATTAAATCCATACATATTTCCACAAGGTGTACCTAGAAATAATGATTGCTAGCCAGGTGTGTGTTAATGGTCTGCTCGCGAAAAGAAACAAGAATAAGGTTTATCGACATTCAATTCGGCCGGTTAATGTTAACAGCCGCTCGGATAGGTTTTAATGAGACCAATTGACCACACGCATACGTGAATTCGATTTGCTGGGCAAAATTGTTATGCAGCTGGTGATATGCGTCACATATTGTGATTATTGAGAAATCTGAGTCTGTTTTTATTGATTGAATTCAACTTGATTAATAAATAATATATCTCCTTGAAGTATCGTGCGTAGCCGTAGGGAGAGACAAATATGGCATAGTTTATGTTACTAAGGAATAACGTAAATTCAAACTCAAACATCTTCTTAGTTCTTATATATAAAAATGAATCGCAAAATGTGTTGGTAAGCGCATAACTCGAGAACGGCTGAACCGATTTCGATAATTCTTTTTTTATTATATTCCTTGAAGTGCGAGGATGGTTCTTATGTAGAGAAAACGTAAATATGTACCACGGGCGAAGCCGGGGCGGACCGCTAGTTTATTAATAAAATAGACTCCCGGAGCACTTTTTAGTTTTTAACGTTTTAACGTCAATTACATAATTTGACATTTATCAACTTAACTTGTAGCTTTCGGAATCGGTCTGGTAGTTTTAGAGATTTATACAAAATTCAAACCCACATACCTACATATTAAAAACCACACCTACGATAAGGTACTTTTTGTTAATAACTTGACTAAATACAAAGCAAATTGATTAATAGATAGTTCCAAAATACACCCATATCTGTCAACTCCCAACACCTTTCAAATATCATCTTCATAATTAGAGCCGTCAGGATTATCTCTATCTAACCTTTTCAAACAAATGGGGTGCGCTCAAACGTAATACTGAATTCTTTTAACAAACAACAATTCCTCAAGATAGCGGTATTCCCTATAAATGGTTGTTTCGACGTGTGCGCAGGTGAACTATAACCCTACTACGCTATTTTATACCCTATTGGTCTAGATATAAGGTTGAAAGTTCCAAAATGCATTGTTGCAGATGCGTTGCTATGCACCTGCCAATCTCGGCACGAGCAGGTGATACGTTGTTTATATTTTTTTAACCCCTAGCGAAATAGGGTTGCCGACTTCACATTTTATTTTGTTCTTTTTAGACTTTTTATATTCGAGATATAAGCAATTAAAACGTTCGTATCGTTGAACTGTAGTTGAATATTTCTGAGTTCAAGTTTCCAATGCAATGTATCTACTAATTAGTGTGAAATTATTTTGCACTTGATGTCCGGTAGCTTATATTGTATTATCTGTACTTACTTATAATTAAACATTTTTATTGAATACTTTTTGATTATTAAATTGATCGCAACCCTGTTATTGAACCACCATTATAGCGGGTGGTTTTCAATATTTAAGGGTAGCTAATTAAGCGATCTAATAGCTTTTTATACAGATCCGATGATAGTAATTTTATAGTATTACAGCTATTCTGAAACACATTAAGATGAGACGCAATAGTTTCTCGATAAAACATTTATCGTAAATTAATTTTAAATAAAATTCACCTGTCACAATAAAATCGTGATTACTTTTTTGTTTCAATGTTGTTCACCTGTACATTATTGTACTATGATTGTATTGCCCTTTAAACGTAAATACTTTTATAATTAAAAATGTGAACTACGGATGTTTTGAAATTATCATTAAGGAACAATAAAATTGTTGTATAAACTGTTGCTTCCTGTAAAAATATTTCAGACCAGCCAAGCGCGTGTCGTATACGCGCAAGAGGTTCCGTACCAATACACAAAAATTGGCAAAAAATCTCGTTAATTCTGTAGTCCTCTTTAAATATTTATTTTTCGTTCCATTTGTATGTTGTAAGCTTTTGCTACGGAACTCTATATAAAAGGCAATTGTTAAAAAACTTACCTGAAACCACACTTTATTACAATCAACTTTTAGAAAAACAATAAATAAAGTGTGTTTAAAACTCTTTTAAATTGCGTTCAAGATACTTTAAAAAGTTTCTAAATTAAACTGACCTGTTCACATTTCAGCCAAAACAAGATGGTTGCCCCGGGTCGCCTCATCTCTCCCTCACTCAACTTCTGCTCATCGAGAACTTCGCTGTGACGTCGACCAGATTTCAACCAGACTTCTATTGACCTAGAGAAAAAGGAAAAAGAACTTAATTTTTAAAATTTAATTGACCTGGAGAAAAAGGAAAAAATACAAATAAAACTTTGTTCTTAAAATTAAATACAATGATTGAAAGCTTATTAAATTATTGACTGTAAAGAATCATCGTGACATTGGGATGTTAAGAACTTATTTATATGTACAATTTTATATGTATTGATCAGAGTTGAGTGACCCAAATTGTATTTTAAAATGTTTGAGAAAGGATAGTGTTAGCAGTTAGACAGTTAGGCGGCAGGTCACGACTCAGGTGATTTGTGAATGGAGTTCTTGAGGAGTTTGCGGTTTGCTAATAGATCTTGATGGTTAAGTTTTAAATTAAGGAGGAAAATGTATTG